>NC_142930.1:101536859-101764359 GCF_046866305.1 Octopus bimaculoides | reverse complement strand
ACCAGAGAATATCAAAGTTTCATTGAATACCTAGAAATAATATAATATTGTTTAGTAACTGTTGACATAGAATCAGTCAGATAAATTAGAATAATTGATTACTTGAGGTAGAACAAATGATTAAATCATCATTTGTGTGATAGATTGAGTGAATGTTGCAATATTAGTTAGAGCAATCAGAAATTATTGGATGTAAATTGTATTTAAAATTATGTTATTTGTGGCAATATTATTTGCTAGTAGATTTTATATAGTCATCTGCACTTGCACTAATAAATATGTATACATTGGGCCACCATAGTAATGTAACATACTTACAGTATGGATTAGAAGAGTAACCAATTAAATTAGTAATGAACAAAAGCTGAAATAGTGTCAATTGGGAGTTACTGCTTGTTAACCTAGTTTAATTTTATATTACTGTATAAGTTGACTTTATGTCATTTGCACATGCATATGTCTACATTTATATGGCTTCAATTAAATTCATATAATTCATATCAACACCATCTTATACCATTGTGTCATTATTATAAGTTCTTAGTATTGTGTAAGTAAATTTATATTTTTATTGAATTACAATTCTATTTATTTATTTTCATTTAGTAGGTTTTGATCTTAAAATCTCCAGTTTTTCACGTATATATAAATAACAGTCTCTCTTAGTTTAAGTATAGTTTGGCATAATTTATAATACCCAATTCCCTCATACAATTTATGCTTTTAGGGTTAGAGTATGAGTAACAGTGCCTATAAAACAGATTCTTAACAAAATATATTTTGTAGACTCTATGTAATATTTGCATGCATTTTGTTCTTATGGAGGCATTTCTAAACAACAGTTTTATGCAAACAGCTGCAGTTTAATGAAAAATTATCAACGACCCTACTGCTCTATTCACATTTATCTTTCTCATTGCAATGTATATGGTTTACTAGGTTATGTAATTCCCAGCTCTCTGAATGTTCACATATACAGAACACTTAGTTTTTTCAGTTTTGCATTTTTCTTTCATTTATATGATAGTGTTGTAGACAACACTGTAAACCAATAGTTAGAATTATTTTATTACATTCTGTTAAATATTTTTGAGACTGAATAATAACATTTCACATGTCAAGAAAGTTGATTTCTATGTAAATGAAAAACAAATATATCAAATCAACTTCAAATTCGATAGGGTTAAAAAGAAATTGCAGAATAATTTAATATGAATGAAGTAACTGTTGGAAAAATTAAAAGAAATGAAGAAAAATTCAGAGCTGGTATGATTGCTGAATACTGAATAACTTCATACACTTTAACATGAAAGCAATAGAAATTATTTTGGATAGAACATAAAATCCAATATAACAGCAATACTCATATATATCTATATATACACATGCATATGTGAAAGCATGAGACCTAATAGCTAGGCTATTAGGCTGATAAGCCTAAGGTCATGGGGTTCAATTCCTGAACCAGGAGGCATGTTGTGTCTTTGAATAAGACATTATTTCATGCTTCACTGAAAGTAGATACCAGCTTACTGCTGGTACATCTTGGTGCATCGTCTTTTCCTTTACCCTTCACATCCTCGGTGTTCTGCTGAATTAAGAGTGAAAAGGCTGAGCAAGTGTTTATGTCTACTCACAGGGAGCAATCATATATGTGGTGTGGGAGACTAGTCATTGAATATATAAGGAATACCTTCCTCATCATTAATGCTAGAACTGCTAGCCTTATTAAAAACTGGTTATTCTTCTGATTATATTCACTGAAGAAAACTTTTGCTCAAAATCATAGTGATATCTGTCTCAAACATAAATTTACTGTGCAAGAATCTGCTATAAATGATATAGCTGAAAACATTAACACTACTGGAGAAAAACTAAAGCAGAACCACAAGAATCTTTTTAGTTCTAGCTGTAAGAGGAATCTTGATTATAGAATCCTCTTTTTGTGGTATTATAAACTGCATAAGAATCTACTCAGTTCCTTTAAAATAACAAAAGAAAATTACTTTGTGTTTATTTGAAAGGGATAAAGTCATACTGGAATAAAATTTATCCAAAGCTAAAATATTTTATGACAAAACAGTTATACCAACAAACAATATTTGTTTAACTCAAATGAATAGTTGATTCTGATAATTATTTATTTTTAAAACCTGATGAGTGTACACTTTTGTGAAAATGTACATACTGTATAAATATAATATCAAGTGGACATTGTCCTAAATCATGCAACCCTATAATAAATGAAAACCCTGCTACTATTATGATAGTAGCAGGCTCATTGCTCTACTACTACCATACCATCATGTATCCAAGTTGATTAAAATGTTGTAAGGTAACCTAACAACAACTACAACATTAAAAATATTCTATGAGCTGGCATACTGAAAAGTATAAACACTAGAAGTGTATTTGTAATGAAATTTATCAAGCATAAACTATCAGTTATAATGATCTATGATTGAGAAAAATTATGCACACTGGACTGGCTCATGTGCGGGCGACACATGAAGTCTTTCGAGCGGGATCGTTGCCAGTGCCCCTGGATTGGCTCATGTGCGGGCGACACAGGAAATCTTCCAAGCGGGATCGTTGCCGGTGCCCCTGGGCTGGCTCTTGTGCGGGTGACACATGAGGTTTTTCGAGCGAGATCATTGCCAGTGCCCCTGCCCTGGACTGGCTCTTGTGCTGGTGACACATGAAATTTCTTCGAGCGAGATTGTTGCCGGTGCCCCTGAGCTGGCTCTTGTGTGGGGTTGTTGTGGGATTTTCGAGTGGGATCGTTGCTGGTGCCCCTGGGCTGGCTCTTGTGCGGGTGACACATGGGGTTTCTCGAGCGGGATGAGCGTGGCCGTTGCCAGTACCGCCTGGCTGGCCTTCATGCGGGTGATGCGTGGAGGCACCCACTGCACTCTCTGAGTGGTTGGCGTTAGGAAGGGCATCCAGCTCATCCAGCTGTGGAGGCACTGCCGGATCAGATTGGAGCCTGGTGTGGCCGTCTGGTTTCACCGGTCCTCAGTCAAATCGTCCGGCCCATGCTGGCATGGAAAGCGGACATTAAACGACGACGACGATACGTACAGACATATATATATATATATATATATATACACCGCCTGACTGGCCTTTGTAGGGTTTTTGAGCGAGATCGTTGCCAGTACCCCTGGACTGGCTCTTGTGCGGGTGGCACATAAAAGACACCATTTCGAGCGTGGCTGTTTTCGTGCAGGTGACACGTAAAAGCACCCACTACACTCTCTGAGTGGTTGGCGTTAGGAAGGGCATCCAGCTGTAGAAACTCTGCCAAATTGGATTGGAGCCTGGTGTTGCCATCTGGTTTCACCAGTCTTCAATCAAATCGTCCAACCCATGCTAGCATGGAAAGCGGACGTTAAATGACGATGATGATGATGATGACTAGTGGAAGTCAGTTACCCAGTATGTCAACATAATGTTAAAGATTAGTGAAAAAGAGGTATCTACACTAAATTGATGAGAAAGTTTTCAGGTACACAATCTGGACTTTAGATTTCAACCAATAATTATTTGCTACTTGGCTAACTGCCTGAGTACTAATCTTGTGAATTTGGGTTTCACAAAACCATAAAAACATGCTTAATCAAAAAATCACAGCTAATGGTTATTAAAGGTATTACCAGGACATGTAAAACTTTTGAGAAATTTAGCATGTAATAAGACTGACATGTGCAATGACATCTATGCCAGAGGATATTTCCACTTTAAAAACTGAAGAATACTGGCTGAACATTTTGATAAAAACAGCAACCAAGTGTAAGCACAATAGTCTGGATATTTCAGTATGGGACAGAGAGCAAACTGATTTACATCCTCTACTCTGAAGACAGAGGCCAGATTTACAGTAATGTTTATATGCATCCACTACAAGTTGTATATTCTTGACTTTTTTTCCACATTCTATCTGCCAACATTACAACTATTATTTAGTTTTTCATCTCTTTTGTACTCTATGTAAATCTGTTCTGTAAATATATAAACAATCTGTATGTTTATATACGAACATTCATTTTCTGAATATTTTCAGTTTTTGTTATTCTCACAATATATATATCCCTATATATATTTACATGTGTATGTGTGTTATATATCAAGCCCAAGCATGTTTATTTGCATCTCTCTCTCCCTGTTTATACACACAAACACACACATTTGTGTGCACATGCATATGTGTACATATTCAGTATAATTTAGGGTAAGTTTTCTAAGACATTTGAAAACATTCACCAAACAAATGTGCTGAATATATCTAATTATCAATACAATACTTCAGCTGTGTAAGAACAAATCAAACTTAAAAATATGAAGCAAAAGGATAAAAAAAAGAATTAAACAAAAGTTTCAACTGATGGAACATTGAGAAAAAGAAAATAAATAAACTTTAAATTCTTTACAAAAGCACTACAAGAATTTGTGCTTATTGATTGACTTCATTAATTTGCTTCACTTTGTTCTGTTGTTTTCTGTTAAATCTTTTTTGTTGTTATTCCAACAACAAATTGTCCATCCTCATCCTCATCTCCTTTGCATTCTTGGTAATAGCATTTTCGATAATTAAAAATATTTAAAAATAACTGTTACCTGTATTTTTAGTAATGGATGAAAATATTAGTTATAGTGTAATGCTTTCATAATTTGGTGGTCTTGAGCTTTTGCAGAAATAATTAATTTTCTGACTCAACATGGACATGCTTAATTAATTGAATTTGACATCTGACATTTGTAATCCTCTTTTTTTATTTTCTTCTCATTCTGTAAATCATTTTGTGTATGGTAAGTATTATATAAAGACTTACACACCCTAATATAAAGATAATGTACTATATATATGTGAAGATTATATCATCATCATCATCATCGTTTAATGTCCGCTTTCCATGCTAGCATGGGTTGGACGATTTGACTGAGGACTGGTGAAACCGGATGGCTACACCAGGCTCCAATCTGATTTGGCAGAGTTTCTACAGCTGGATGCCCTTCCTAACACCAACCACTCTGAGAGTATAGTGGGTGCTTTTATGTGCCACCCGCACAAAGGCCAGTCAGGTGGTACTGGCAATGGCCACACTCAAATGGTGTATTTTATGTGCCATAGCATTAACCACTACACACATTTTTTTTCTCTCCTTGTTTCTTTCTGTGTTCCTTTCTGTGGAAGAGCGTAGGCTCGAAACGTTAAAGACTTTTTCAATTCCTGAGTGGCATACTAATACATCTGTTTGTTTTCTACACCACCTGTCTTCGTCTTTTGTTTTTCTTTTTGTGATTTCTCCCTATATGTATATGTATATATATATATATATATATATATATAATCATAAATATACAGGGATTAGCAGGAGCCTGCTTCTCCAACATACTGAGAATTCAGAAATAGCAGTCAAAGAACTACTGATTCCAAACTACAAATTTTTTCTCCAACAAAGAAAAAATTTGGAGAAAAAATTTGTAGTTTGGAATCAGTAGTTCTTTGACTGCTATTTCTGAATTCTCAGTATGTTGGAGAAGCAGGGTCCTGCTAATCCCTGTATATTTATGATTATAAATGGTTTTACCGATAAAGGTTTTTTCATACTGAGCTACTCGGCAAAATTGTTAGTTATTAATTTTATTACTAATTGACGATTCCCTGCCCTATATATATATATATATATATAAATTATATATATATATATATATATAAATTATATATATATATATATAATGTACTATATATACGTACTTAAACATAAATATATCATAAATATATATATATATAAATGTATCAAAATAAATATATAAATGATGGATTACATATATATATGGGTGTGTGTAAAGGTAAGATCAAAGGATCAAGGTGTAGAAAGTTTGTAAGCTTTGAACAGTTCGTAGAAGGTAAAAAAAAAAAAGAAACTTTCAGGAATAATAGTTGTTTGTGCCTACAAATAATTAATATCAACTTCCTAGATATTACCCTCGACCTGGAATCAAGTATCTATAAGCCATACAAGTAAAATAACGAAAAACATTCAGTGTATACATAAACAATCCAACCACCCCTAAAGCAATATCAAAAAATACACATACGTGCATCAATATGCACTTATATAAGTTTCAAATTTAAGCAATAAACTACTAACTTACCTAGAACTACTATGTTCCTCTACTGACCAAAAACTTTATCTTCCACCTACCTCTCCTCTCCCCACTTCTAACAAGTGCTTACTACCACTCCTTTTCTTTGACTCTGTTTGAATGTATTTACAGGGTGCCATAATTTATTTACTTATTCATTCTACAGTAGACCCAGTAAATGACCTCAGCCTAAATTCACAAAAACATTCCCCTATCCAGCTTCAATAATACCAATTTTTTTCCCCTGCTCTTCTCCCTCTCTTTTTCTCTTTTCATATTCTTATTCTTTTCCTTAACAATTTTAGACTTTCACCCACTCCCACATATTTCTTCACAAATTGATTTCCCTTTTGTTCACTCTGTGCTGTCCATGCATTTCTGATCAAAACTCCTGTGAGTTAACATGGATCCCTTGACAATGTAACCTTCATTTGACAAAGGTATCTTTCTATAGAAATTATAGCCAGCACTGGTTTGTGATGATGTTTTGTATCTGAATGCGTCTAATATAAACAATGTAATTGAAGATGGAAAAATAGGTAATGGGTATATATGCATGTAAAAAGCACCATTTGAGCATAGTCATTGCCAGTGCTACCTGAATGACTCCTGCGCAGGTGGCATGTAAAAACCACCACTCAAGCATGGTCATTGCCAGTTCCATCTGACTGGCCCTTGTGCTGGTAGCACGTAAAAAGCACCCACTATACTTTCGAAGTGGTTGGTGTTAGGAAGGGCATCTAGCTGCAGAAACTTTGCCTGATCAGATTAGAGCTTGGTGCAGCCTTCTAGCTTGTCAGTCCTCAGTCAAACCATTCAAGCCATGCCAACATGGAAAACAGATGTTAAACGATGATGATGATAATGATCTTTGGTTTGGAGTAGCTAGCAGATTACTCCTTGTTTGGGTAATTGCTACTTCCAAGGTTCTGCTTGCTATGAAACATATGTAGCCTGGATTTTATCTACTCCATTCCCTAAATTTGGATATATATATATGTAGTTCGAATTTATTAAAAGACAAAAACAGATGTAGGAACAGCAAGCATGTGTATTAGTTTGATGCTCGGGAAAACGGAAAAGCCTTTTACATTTCAAGCTTACACTCTTCAACAGAAAGGAATAATATATATATATATATGAATGCATGTGTGTATTTATCAGTTTGTATATATGTGTATATTTTGTGTGTGTGTGTGTGTGTGTGTATATATATATATATATATATATATATATATATATGTGTGTGTGTGTGTGTGTGTGTGTGTATATAGGTATGTACACACTATATTTAGTAGCTATTTAAGCAATAAGTTCATGAATGGTTAATGGGTTGGATGTGATGCTGAGAAAGAGGAAGGACTGAAAGATGCATATACACCCATTACCTATTTTTCCATCTTTGATCACATTGTTTGCATTAGACGTATTCAGATATGAAACATCATCACAAACCAGTGCTGGCTATAATTTCTATAGAAAATATATAGAAATAACCCTAACAAATTATTTAATAGCACTGCTAACATAGTAGGACACAGTATTGAATTATAAAGCATTTAATATACTTTGTATAACATTGTATAATGAACTACTGTGTCCCTACAAGTAACTCATATGTACATACCAGCTGTCAGGAATGTGTTTGATATGTAAAATTGGTATATATGGTGTTACACTGCTATATATAGTAGCTATTTAAGCAATGTGTTCATTGATGGTTAATGGGTTGGATGTGATCCTGAAGGAGCAAGAACTTGTGAGATATACATCTACATCCATATCATACTTTCCCATCTTCACCTGTTTACATTAAGTGTATTTGAATACAAGACGTAACAAATCAGTGCTGGCTATAATTTCTATAGAAGATCTGTAGAGATAACCTTAAAAAAATGATTTAATAACACCGCTAACACAGTAGAGCACAGTATTGATTTATAAAGCATTTAATATATACTTTGAGGTATATTATGGCTGCACAACAAAATATGGTGTGCCTCCAAGTAAGTAATATCAACTTCCTAGATGTTACCCTCTACCTGGAATCAAACATCTGTAAACCATACAAGAAAAATAATGAAAAAATTCAGTGAATACCTCAACAATCCAACTACTCCAAAAGCATTATCAAAACCCCAGTAAAACATATATCTCTCAGACTTTCCTCTTCAAATGAAAAATATACTAAATGAAATAGTAACTCCATATAATGAAGCCCTCAATAATAGCAGGTACAAGGAAAAATTGCAATATATAAATGGTAATGTTCCCACAGTAAATAAAATACATAAGAATAGATAAAGATAAATTATCTGGTATTATCCTCCCTTCAGCATACAATTCTCCACACTAATAGCTAAATTATTTTTCAAAATAATGCAGAAACACTTCCACTCCAACAACAAGTATTACAAACTAAAAACAAACATTATGTAAAATTGTCATACTCCGCTATCAACAACTTGTAAAAACTCCAGCCACCAAAAATTGTCTAAAATTGAAAACCTAAACCACTTAATAACAATTGTTATTGTAGAACACCTTCACCCTCCTTCTAGAAGGAAACTGTCTCTTAAGGAATATCATATATAGCACATGAGTAACCGCAAATGTAATGCCAACTATTATATCTACACACATATACTCTATAACGTACAAGTTCAAGACATGGTGCTGCCAACACTCATACACTTTACACTTCTAAAACAGGAAAATGCTATGTCACTATCCAAATATATATGGCAATTAAAATCTTTAAAAATTCTTTTTAGCATCACGTAGAAATTACTCTCACATGCACAACCATACCAAAGTCGTAAAAAATTCTGTCAACTTCGTACAAATGAATCCTACTACATTTTAACAATTATGGACCAAATCCTGAACCAAAAGTCCGAAATAGTCTCTTCATGCAAGCACAAAATCTTAAAAACACTAAAACACTTCAAACCAATAATCTTTTCTATTTGCTAGACTTGTTAATATCTCACCAACTCCCCTTTATCCACCTACACTTTAAACCATCTCCATAATATAAAATTTTACACTAAATGAGTACTCTAGAAATTATCTAAAAGTCTTGCTATCTCCAACTAAAATCCCCATAAAAAATTTTCTAATATAACTATGCAAACCGACATACACACATAAAATATATTCTTGTATGCAAGCAAACTGAAAGAACCCTTTTATCTTCTTTTAGTTAAAGTGTATCATATTTTTGTTCCCATTTTTATACATGAATGTATACACTTCAGCATTTTTCTACAGCAGAATTTGAAGAAATTTTATAAATGAACACCAAAAAGATTCTACATCCAGAAAACAGGAAATTTAAAATCCCTATATACTTATCATATTGCTTATAATGAACACCTAGAAAGAAGCATATAGACATACAACCTTTACTCAGATCCTTTTGTGAACATCAAAGCATGACAGAAACAATTTTGTATACTGACAAAGCTATTGCCCCCCCCCCCCCCCCCCGATAGGATGAAAGGCAAAATTGACCTTGGCAGAATTCAAACTCAGAACCTAACAGCAGACGAAATACCGCTAAGCATTTTGCCTGCCGTGAACGATTCTACCAGCTCACCACCTTAATATAATATAATGAATGTGAATGTCAGTGTGTCACACTTTTGAAACTTTACTCCTAGAGGCCATAGCCCAACATATCATACCATTTTGGAATCAGGCTGACTCTGTGAGAAAATTAAAAACATTTTGGGCTGCATCCAGACCCATAATGCTGAAATTTTGGATTCCTATGTTTTCATTAATGATATTGTTTACAGCTATTTTTTTACATGATTTTTTGCAACGAGTATGATCATCATTGGGATATGACTTTCGAGGAAGTAACTGCAACAAATTCTCCAAAACAAATCAGAGATCTGTTTGCAAATCTTCCCATTCAGGGTCAGTTGCTTAAAAGTCGCCCAATATATATATAAGTGTGTATGTATGTATGTATGTATGTGTTTACATATATGTATATGTATGCATGTATATATGTGTGTCTGTGTCTGTCTAAATATATATATATAATATATATATAAGAAGACCCGGCAAGCCAAGTAAGATCGTTGCCAGTGCCCCTGGACTGGCTCTTGTGCGGGTGGCACATGAGATGCACCATTTTGAGCGTGGCCGTTGCCAGTACCGCCTCACTGGCTCCCGTAGGATTTTCGAGTGAGATCGTTGCCAGTGCCCCTGGACTGGCTTGTGCGGGTGGCACATAAAAGACACCATATCGAGCGTGGCCGTTTTCGTGCGGGTGACACGTAAAAGCACCCACTACACTCTCTGAGTGGTTGGCGTTAGGAAGGGCATCCAGCTGTAGAAACTCTGCCAAATTAGATTGGAGCCTGGTGTTGCCATCCGGTTTCACAAGTCCTCAGTCAAATCGTCCAACCCATGCTAGCATGGAAAGAGGACGTTAAACGATGATGATGATATATATATATATATATATATATATATCACACACCCCTTCAGGCAGGTGGCCCTGCTCAATCTGTAGAAAAGGTGTAGGTAGAAACTCCATAAGATGGCTGATGTCAGTACCACCTTGACTGGTTTCTGTACCATAGACACGTAAAAAGAACCATCCATTCATGGTTGTTACCAGCCTCCTTTGGCCCCTGTGCCAGTGGCACGTAAAAATTACCCACTACACCTCTCAGAGTGGTTGGTGTTAGGAAGGGCATCCAGATGTTGAAACACTGCCAGATCAGACTGGAGCCTGGTGCAGCCTCCTGGCCTCCCAAACCCCAGTCGAACTGTCCAACCCTTGCCAGCATGGAAAACGGACGTTAAACAATGATGAGGATATATCAAGTTGGAGCCTTGTACAACTCTCTGGCTTACTAGTTCCAGTCAAACTGTCTAACCCATGCCAGCATGGAAAATGGACCCTAAATGATGTTGATAATGATATATATATATATATATATATATATATATATATATATATATATATATCATGTGTGTGTGTGTGTGTGTACACACTCATATTTCAGAGATGTACTTGCCTGGAAAGTGATATAACACACACACACACACACGTGCAACAATCATTTCATTCACACCAGCTCTTCTTTGATACCACTTATTTTCCTTAACACCTGGAACCATTTCACTCATTATTCATCCTTCATTTATTAATACTGTTCTCTCCTCCCACACTTATAATTGATCACACACTCCCAGCTGAGCCATCAAACTACCACTATTCCTCCACCACCATGCAATTCTCATTCTCTTCATGCACCATGTTTTCTCTCCTTCCCATCATCCCGTAGCCTTCTCAATCATGTTACTTTGCTCTAATCATTCTCCTGTTAACTGTATCATCATTTCTGTTCTGTTTCTCTACTTCACTCTTTTTCTGCACTGTCAGTCATCTATTTCTCCAACCCACTCTCCTCACCCATTTCTTATCTCCCACTATCATAGACTCTTGCAACTTCCAGGCACCCACATACCTGATTCCTCTGTTTCCACTTACCTTGTGCCATTAGGGTCTACCCAGACACCTCATCACTATTTTTATCTCTTTCCAGCCCAACCAAATCTTTCCTACTCTGTTTTCTAAAATATGAGTAGCCTTGAGGCTCTTTCACAGCAGGAAATCTGTTCTACCCAGGGCACTTCTTTCATACTTTAACTCCTTTCCTAGCATAAAGACACCCACTCTGAGTCTAGTAGTCTTGGAAGATGTATAGTAACCTCATTAGTACTGTTGGCATGACTAAAACGCCTAGTCCACACTATAAAGTTGTTGACATTAAAAGGGGCATCCAGCTACAAAAACCATGCCAAATCAGATACTGGAACACAATGCAGTCCTTGGACCCATTAGATCCTGCCACCTGCCAACATGAAACACAGACGTTAAATAATGATGATGATATACATGTGTGTTTGTGTGAGTATGTGTGCACTTATGTACATATATATATACTAGAGTACCCAAGCCATCAATGAATTATGGTGGGTGTTTTACTAAATTTGTGATAATTACATTTTGGTTTGTATGTATGAATATTCGATTTTTCTAGTTGGTGGTCTTGATGAAAATTACTAATGAGAGTATGAGGATGTTAATAAAAATGCTAAAATAACAAGAAAATATGAAAATTATATTCATCACACCCTAAATATTCTGCAGGTTTTATTACTTTAAATATGTACAATATGTTATGTTCATTGATTCACTTGTTATTCTACAATAAATGCTCTACCTAATTTCACAAATGTTGTGTATATATATATATATATATATATATATATATATATACATACATACATACATATGGCCGTTGCCAGTACCGCCTCACTGGCTCCCGTAGGATTTTCGAGTGAGATCGTTGCCAGTGCCTCTGGACTGGTTTGTGCGGGTGGCACATAAAAGACACCATTTCGAGCATGGCCGTTTTCATGCGGGTGACACGTAAAAGCACCCACTACACTCTCTGAGTGGTTGGCGTTAGGAAGGGCATCCAGCTGTAGAAACTCTGCCAAATTAGATTGGAGCCTGGTGTTGCCATCCGGTTTCACCAGTCCTCAGTCAAATCGTCCAACCCATGCTAGCATGGAAAGCGGACGTTAAACGATGATGATGATATATATATATATATATATATATATATCACACACCCCTTCAGGCAGGTGGCCCTGCTCAATCTGTAGAAAAGGTGTAGGTAGAAACTCCATAAGATGGCTGATGTCAGTACCACCTTGACTGGTTTCTGTACCATAGACACGTAAAAAGAACCATCCATTCATGGTTGTTACCAGCCTCCTTTGGCCCCTGTGCCAGTGGCACGTAAAAATTACCCACTACACCTCTCAGAGTGGTTGGTGTTAGGAAGGGCATCCAGATGTTGAAACACTGCCAGATCAGACTGGAGCCTGGTGCAGCCTCCTGGCCTCCCAAACCCCAGTCGAACTGTCCAACCCTTGCCAGCATGGAAAACGGACGTTAAACAATGATGAGGATATATCAAGTTGGAGCCTTGTACAACTCTCTGGCTTACTAGTTCCAGTCAAACTGTCTAACCCATGCCAGCATGGAAAATGGACCCTAAATGATGTTGATAATGATATATATATATATATATATATATATATATATATATATATATATATCATGTGTGTGTGTGTGTGTGTACACACTCATATTTCAGAGATGTACTTGCCTGGAAAGTGATATAACACACACACACACACACGTGCAACAATCATTTCATTCACACCAGCTCTTCTTTGATACCACTTATTTTCCTTAACACCTGGAACCATTTCACTCATTATTCATCCTTCATTTATTAATACTGTTCTCTCCTCCCACACTTATAATTGATCACACACTCCCAGCTGAGCCATCAAACTACCACTATTCCTCCACCACCATGCAATTCTCATTCTCTTCATGCACCATGTTTTCTCTCCTTCCCATCATCCCGTAGCCTTCTCAATCATGTTACTTTGCTCTAATCATTCTCCTGTTAACTGTATCATCATTTCTGTTCTGTTTCTCTACTTCACTCTTTTTCTGCACTGTCAGTCATCTATTTCTCCAACCCACTCTCCTCACCCATTTCTTATCTCCCACTATCATAGACTCTTGCAACTTCCAGGCACCCACATACCTGATTCCTCTGTTTCCACTTACCTTGTGCCATTAGGGTCTACCCAGACACCTCATCACTATTTTTATCTCTTTCCAGCCCAACCAAATCTTTCCTACTCTGTTTTCTAAAATATGAGTAGCCTTGAGGCTCTTTCACAGCAGGAAATCTGTTCTACCCAGGGCACTTCTTTCATACTTTAACTCCTTTCCTAGCATAAAGACACCCACTCTGAGTCTAGTAGTCTTGGAAGATGTATAGTAACCTCATTAGTACTGTTGGCATGACTAAAACGCCTAGTCCACACTATAAAGTTGTTGACATTAAAAGGGGCATCCAGCTACAAAAACCATGCCAAATCAGATACTGGAACACAATGCAGTCCTTGGACCCATTAGATCCTGCCACCTGCCAACATGAAACACAGACGTTAAATAATGATGATGATATACATGTGTGTTTGTGTGAGTATGTGTGCACTTATGTACATATATATATACTAGAGTACCCAAGCCATCAATGAATTATGGTGGGTGTTTTACTAAATTTGTGATAATTACATTTTGGTTTGTATGTATGAATATTCGATTTTTCTAGTTGGTGGTCTTGATGAAAATTACTAATGAGAGTATGAGGATGTTAATAAAAATGCTAAAATAACAAGAAAATATGAAAATTATATTCATCACACCCTAAATATTCTGCAGGTTTTATTACTTTAAATATGTACAATATGTTATGTTCATTGATTCACTTGTTATTCTACAATAAATGCTCTACCTAATTTCACAAATGTTGTGTATATATATATATATATATATATATATATATATATACATACATACATACATATGGCCGTTGCCAGTACCGCCTCACTGGCTCCCGTAGGATTTTCGAGTGAGATCGTTGCCAGTGCCTCTGGACTGGTTTGTGCGGGTGGCACATAAAAGACACCATTTCGAGCATGGCCGTTTTCATGCGGGTGACACGTAAAAGCACCCACTACACTCTCTGAGTGGTTGGCGTTAGGAAGGGCATCCAGCTGTAGAAACTCTGCCAAATTAGATTGGAGCCTGGTGTTGCCATCCGGTTTCACCAGTCCTCAGTCAAATCGTCCAACCCATGCTAGCATGGAAAGCGGACGTTAAACGATGATGATGATGATGATGATATTCAAAATATATATGTTTACACACAAGCATAGGATCTTACATACAAGTTAGATCCTTTTTCTAAAGGTTTTCAAGGCTCAGCAGTTTTAGTTTCTGCAAAAGCTGTACATATACAAAATATTTGACATATTCTTCTGAATTTCACTCTCTAATTTCAGATTGCTTCCTCTTTTTTGTTTCTCTTGTGTGTTTTGCTTAAATCAACACTTGCATGCAGGTAAAAACTGAATATGTGATACCACTCAGTAAGTTGAATATAAATGGTAATAGTGAAACAAAGCTTTAGCAGAGACTAAAACTGCTAAGCCTTGAAAACCTTTAGAAAAAGTATCTAACTTGTATGTAAGATCCTATGCTTGTGTGTAAACATATATGTATATATATATATATATATATACACACATGCAACATTTGTGAAATTAGGTAGAGCATTTATTGTAGAATAACAAGTGAATCATTGAATAATTAATAGTCAAATAAGTGTATATACATGCACATATATATATATCATCATCATTCATAATCATCATT
Source organism: Octopus bimaculoides (assembly GCF_046866305.1). NCBI lineage: Eukaryota > Metazoa > Mollusca > Cephalopoda > Octopoda > Octopodidae > Octopus > Octopus bimaculoides. The sequence goes on along the minus strand of NC_142930.1, from coordinate 101,748,863 downwards.
TAACATCTGCTTTCCATGCTAGAATGGGTTGGGCGATTTGACTGAGGACTGGCGAACCAGATGGCTGCACCAGGCTCCAATCTGATCTGGCATATATATATATGCTAGGTGACTGGTTTAAATTGATATTAATTGAATTAATATCAATTTGAAAAATATTGAAAAAATCTGAAGATTCAGAAAATTATATTACATACATATAAGAGGGATGACTACTAGGTGGACACCCAATATGCTAAATGTAGACCCCCATATGGTCTGACCACAAAGAAAAAATTGTTCTCAAGAAAATTTGGCAAACACCAGCATGTAAAGCTAGCAAGACAAATGAAAAGATACAAAATATGATGATTAGTCACATACCAGATTTCCTTGTTACCATTTACATATGTAAATGTCTGCAAATCATCACTGTAACCATCATAGAAAATATAATTTGCAGAAATTTACACAAGAGAGAACATGCATACAGTTCTGTCAATTATATTTGGGGGCATATTTCAACTGTCTTCGTTTTGGCATGCCAAAGCCAGAAATGACTTTGCAGAAAATAATTTTCTGCATTCAAGACTGCCAATTAGAGAACATGGTTATTTAAATTTAAATAATAAGAGTAAAAAATTGATATTAATTTGATTAATATCAATTTAAACCAGTTGCCTAGCATATTGAAAAAATCTAAAGATTCAGAAAATTATATTACATACATATAAGATGGATTACCACTAGGTGGACACCCAATTTGCTAAATGTAGACCCCATATGGTCTGATTACTAAGAAAAATTGTTCTCAAGAAAATTCAGCAAAGAAAATTCCTACTAACACTCCTGACTGGCAGAGTGACAGGTAGCAAAACCAAGTATTTAAGTTTACAAGCTGTGCTATGTCTCAGTATGTCATTATATGTATTTATATGCATGAGAATAGCTGCATAAATTTGTATGTTATTAGATTTATTTGTATATGTTATATACTCTTTTACTCTTTTACTTGTTTTAGTCATTTGACTGCGGCCATGCTGGAGCACCGCCTTTAGTTGAGCAAATCGACCCCAGAACTTATTCTTTGTAAGCCTAGTACTTATTCTATCGGTCTCTTTTGCCGAACCGCTAAGTTACGGGGACGTAAACACACCAGCATCGGTTGTCAAGCAATGTCGGGGGGACAAACAGAGACACACAAACATACACACACAAACATACACACACAAACATACACACACACACATATATATATACATATATACGATGGGCTTCTTTCAGTTTCCGTCTACCAAATCCACTCACAAGGCTTTGGTCGGCCCAAGGCTATAGTAGAAGACATTTGCCCAAGGTGCCACGCAGTGGGAGTGAACCCGGAACCATGTGGTTGATAAGCAAGCTACTTACCACACAGCCACTCCTTGATATGTATTTGTATTTTTAGTCAGATAAACTCACTATTTTAAAAGGAGACATAAACGAGTTTCAGTGCATGTACATGCATGGTACTTGAATTATTGCCTTGACTCTGGTTAGATTTATGCTTTGGCAATTCATTGGTTATCTATCGGTTGTTGAAAGTTTCCAAATAAAGCAAACCAGGCTGAAAGGTTGTTGGTTTCAGAAAACAAGAGATTTTTAAAAATGCACCATAAAAACTATGCACAACGCCTGAAGGTGTGCAAATAGAAAACTGGAAACAGTGTATCAAAAGAAAAGGGAACTACCTTAAAGGAAACAAGTGTAATTAAGTTATAAGTAAAGCAATAACTTGGTTTTTTTAAAAAGAAGTCCTGTAACTTTTTGGACAGAACTCATAATCTTGTCTATGATAAAAAGAAAATCATTTTCAACATATGCTCTTCACAGTGAAAACTATTGCTTGTTCAGTATTTCTATGTTGGTAGTACAAGAAAACTGCTATAATTCAAATATTTGAGCACATATGCATGAGTATATGCATGCATGTGTGCAACTACACACAGAGGTATATCAATAAATGCTTAAAACACATGCATTTAAGTATACTTGTTATCGTATTTACATATACTCACATATATGCTTAAATGCATATGTGTGTATGTGTATATATTAGCATGCACACGTCATAAACATTCATTCACATGCACACTCAATAATTCCTGCATTTACACAAACATATATATATATAGGAACAGGTGGAACGTTTTTTCATTATTGACAGAACAGAATCAATAGAATGTGTCAAATTCTTCATCTTCTGAAGAGTGCGAACTAGATCATAGCCACTATTTCTGTAGATTAGTATTTCATTGGCATCTATAGTCTTCCATTGGTTAAGAAAAGCTCTAGTAATATGAATAGAGTAGTAGAGTAACATATCTTTAAATTCACTCACACACATGTAAATTATCAACATGCATGACAGCTTTAAGTTAATAATGAAAATTCATTTACCATTAACTTCTGAAGATGGATGCTTATTTTATTCATATTTGATATCACATTTGGTTATCAATAATCTAATCATTGGTCCATTGCATCTCTGATGATGAGAATGACAGACAATTACCAGTGCAACTTTGGTATAACAAATGTCACACAGGGTATATATATCCAAAAGCACCAAAGTCTTGGTTCTTCAAGATGTCTACATCTGTTACTAATTTTGCATGAGCAACACACACGTACACACACCATGGGCTTCTTCAGATTCCTACAATCAATTTCACTCCAAGGTGCTGATCAAGAACACTCGCTAATAGCATACATACTGTGGGACCAAACACTCAATCTTGTAGTTCCAAAGTGAACTTTTTACCCACACAGTCGTCCTTGTATACACACATGTATGCATATGTGAGCATGCATGCATGCAAGTGTGTGTTTGCACTGGATCTCTATCAATTATATATGCTAATAATATTCATCAGTTGCAACTCTTAACAGAAGTATTGCTGTCCTCATGACAGAGTAGAATTTCAACAATGCACAGACTGGATGCTACAAAGTATCTTGTCCTAAAAATGTAACAATTCTGCCCATCCATTACCCATATATATATATATATATATATATATATATAGACGGTTTAGATATAGATTCAAGGCTTGAATATGGTACTTATGCGAAGGCACCCGAATTTCACATCCCAAAAGGATGGGTGATTAAAATCAAATAATAAGCAACACGGATTTCAAAAGTGATTGCAGTACGCACGTTTCATGCTACTTCAATTTATTTAAGTAATGTGAGCATTACCTTAAATGCAATATGAAGAGCAATCTTCAGCTGCACGAAAAAATGTAGAAAAAAAGACATATTACAAATGTGGCAACATATTAAAACCAAGTGGGAGAGAGCAGAGGAAGAATATATAAGTCCATCTTGACATAGCAGAGTCTATCAGGCTATATATATATATATATATATATATATATATATATATATGTATACACACACACACACACACACATGCATGCACGCATGCGCACGTGTAATAATGTGTGCATATATGTGTGTGTGTGTGTGCGTCATACAACAGAGGAATCAGATGTAGTATAAGAGTGACAACTGTACTGGTTTGATTATGCAAAGCATAAAGATGATAGCTCCATAAAGTGTCAGTCACATACGCTAGATGAAACTTGTTGGAGAGGGAGACCCAGGGAGATTCAGGATGAAGTAATGAAGGCTAATCTCAAGATGCTGAGCCTCACAGAAATTACAAAAGACCAAGATGACTGGTGATTCACTGTGCTTGAGAAAACCTGTCCACCACAGCAAAAATGGTATCCTAAAAGCATTCTATGTGTGGTAGTAGTCTATTCTCTTCTATTCTCATTTCCCTCACACCCAGCCCTTTAGCATTCATCTATCTATAGAACGTCTTTGTACTGCATGTAAATTCCTAGCCCTTGGAACCACTTCCATCTTTTATTCCAATTAGCCTCCCTTCCCCACCCAAACTATCCCCTCATCCCCCATTCACCTGCTTTCTATGCCTTCACTTATCTCTCATCTCTGCCATATACCATTTAACACCATAAATCTGCCATCAATGCCTGCCCCTCTACAGCCACCTTTATGTACACCTACATCTCTCTCTTCACCATAACTACACCTTGCACATCATTCCTTACTTTCTGATCAATCTATGTGTGTCTGTTTACATGCACATATATGTATATACATCGTTCAGAGATTTATTATATGTGTGTGCAAGTGTATGTGCAGTGTACTTGTATACCTATATTATTTTTCATAACACATGACCATTTGAAGGTGTTGAAGTTGTTTCCCTTCATGTTTTACTTTGTAAATTATTTAACATGTGCTAGAATTGCTCATTCTTTTTTTTTTTTTTTTGAAAGGTCATCATGCTGTCTTTTTTAACTCATAATGGTCAACTAATGTTTTTATATCCATAAATTCATCAATTCTGACAATCAAATTAATGCTCTCTTTTTTTTATTAGTGAATCTAAGCAATATATATAATACACTATGCTATTAATGTATTTAATACAATATATATATCATGGAAAGTGGACGTTAAACGATGATGATGATGATGATGATATAAGAGGGATGACCACTAGGTGGACACCTAATATGCTAAATGTAGACCCCATGTGGTCTAACCACTAAGGAAATAATATATATACCCTGTGTGACATTTGTTATACCAAAGTTGCACTGGTAATTGTCTGTCATTCTCATCATCAGAGATGCAATGGACCAATGATTAGATTATTGATAACCAAATGTGATATCAAATACGAATAAAATAAGCATCCATCTTCAGAAGTTAATGGTAAATGAATTTTCATTATTAACTTAAAGCTGTCACATGCATGTTGATAATTTACATGTGTGTGAGTGAATTTAAAGATATGTTACTCTACTACTCTATTCATATTACTAGAGCTTTTCTTAACCAATGGAAGACTATAGATGCCAATGAAATACTAATCTACAGAAATAGTGGCTATGATCTAGTTCGCACTCTTCAGAAGATGAAGAATTTGACACATTCTATTGATTCTGTTCTGTCAATAATGAAAAAAACATTCCACCTGTTCCTATATATATATATATATATATGTTTGTGTAGATGCAGGAATTATTGAGTGTGCATGTGAATGAATGTCTATGACGTGTGCATGCTAATATATATACACATACACACATATGCATTTAAGCATAATATGTGAGTATATGTAAATACAATAACAAGTATACTTAAATGCATGTGTTTTAAGCATTTATTGATATACCTCTGTGTGTAGTTGCACACATGCATGCATATACTCATGCATATGTGCTCAAATATTTGAATTATAGCAGTTTTCTTGTACTACCAACATAGAAATACTGAACAAGCAATAGTTTCCACTGTGAAGAGCGTATGTTGAAAATGATTTTCTTTTTATCATTGACAAGATTATGAGTTCTGTCCAAAAAGTTACAAGACTTCTTTTAAAAAAACCAAGTTATTGCTTTACTTATAATTTAATTACACTTGTTTCCTTTAAGGTAGTTCCCTTTTCTTTTGATACACTGTTTCCAGTTTTCTATTTGCACACCTTCAGGTGTTGTTCATAGTTTTTATGGTGCATTTTAAAAAATCTCTTGTTTTCTGAAACCAACAACCTTTCAGCTTGGTTTACTTTATTTGGAAACTTTCAACAACCGATAGATAACCAATGAATTGCCAAAGCATAAATCTAACCAGAGTCAAGGCAATGATTCAAGTACCATGCATGTACATGCACTGAAACTCGTTTATGTCTCCTTTTAAAATAGTGAGTTTATCTGACTAAAAATACAAATACGTATCAATAATGATAATAACACATGTATGTTGTGAATCTATTCACATATAACATATACAAATAAATCTAATAACATACAAATTTATGCAATTATTGCCATACATATAAATGCATAGAATGACATACTGAGACATAGCATAGCATGAAAACTTAAATACTTGGTTTTACTACCTGTCAGTCTGCCAGTCAGGAGTGTCAGTAGGAAGCTGCTATGATATTTTTTCAGCTTTGTAGCCCATTTAATGTAAAATCATAGGAATGTTATGATTTGAAAGTATTGTTGTACTTTGGAAAGAGATCAACCTTCAGGCATCTTTGACTTGGGTATTTATATCTTGTGCAATAAATTGCTTGCTGATTGATTTTAAATTGAGTACCCATCAGAACGGACGTGTCTCTTCAATTTTACAGATTAAAATGAACTGTTTATCATTTTATACTTACATGGTTTCTATTAGAAATACCAAAAATTATACAGAGAATTTAGTTTGTAGTGTGTGATCCTGCTGACATAGGGTTTTAAGAAGGCTTAAACATTCAATTCACATGAGAAAAGATTTCCATGATAAACACTCTGAATTATTGATTTCAGTCTCAACAGGAATTGAATTACATGTAGCTTCCAGAAAATACCTCAGCCCTTTGCCTTACATCTTGTGCATATACTGTCATACATATAAAATAGTCATTCAAATTCTGTATGAATATGGCAGACAGATAAACCCACACTATATTGAATATCTTATGATAAGATGTTAAAGAAGGAAGGATTATGAAATGTATAAATATATTTTGTGAAAGTGTGAAAATCAAAGCCTTAATAATTATCATTGAAAGGTTTGAAGGTTTGAAGTGACAATAGTTTTAATGCAAAACATTAAAAACTACATGGTTGTTACAACTTAAGGCTGTCAGTATCAGTTTGCTTCTAATTCTTTTGCTCTTTTGCCACTAAGAGTAATCCTAATGCAACTGCTGTGAGTACAACTTAGTTGTTGATGATTTTCATGAATACATTGTATATTTAGCATATTTTTTTCTTTTTTCTCACCAAACACAAATATGATTCCTCACTCGTTTTCACTTGCTGTAATTTAAGTATGTGTTGTTCTTCAGATAGCCTGTATAACTAAAGAATCCTACCTGTAGAATTTGAGCATCATACGTTTTGAATGTTTTCAAAGTCAAAACAATGCAACTTACAAGAAAGAATACAAGTTGATGGTTTACCTTGTATTTCAGCATTTCAGAGTTAGGAATCCTTCTTCAGAAAATTTCCAGAGAAATGGTGTTACACACATTCCACAGAACAGAGAAGTTAGCTCACAAGCTCTCAACACCATTACACTGAAGATTTCCTGAAGGGTCCTAACCTCTAAATATTGAAAACAATGTAAAAGTACAAACCATTAACTTGTGTTATTTCTTGTAACTTGTATTGTTTCTCTAAACAATACAAGTTATAAAACTAACTTGCTCACTGATACTCTACAGTTTTTGTTCAGGAAAGAGCTGCCTTACACACCTACAACAGCACTATGACTGGCTACTAAAACAACAGCTCAACCATTTAAATGTGAATGTAATAAATCTCAACTTTGCAAAGTTCATAATTTGATCATGGAATATATCATAAACTGCATAACCTAGACATATTTGGAAATGTAGCAATCAGATAGCTGCAGCCATTAGCGTTCCTTTTGAGGAGACATCAATTTGTAGTGGAGTTCCTTGGAGAGCTGCACTAGAACCAATACTGTTTGTGGTGGCTCTCAGATATGCGCTCAGTCATATGTTAGCTGCTTTCACCAGCTACTCTGACAAATAAGAAGAATCACAAACATTCAAGGATCTTGATGATTATTCATAACTACAAGAAGACTTGAATGTGATATATTTGTTGTTATTATTAGTTCCCTTTACATGACCTTCATTAACTTCGTTATTCTTGTTTATAGTACTACTATTATTAAGATTCTGTGTGTATCTATTTTTACTTGCATTATTCTTACCGTGACTTATCATAATCATTATAATGGCCGTGATTATTTTCTCCTTTTATTAAGTTTATGGATGAAGTATTCTAGGTTTTCAGAAGTAACAATTCAATAATTTCATTGTGTGCCTCTTAAAAATCTTATGGTATATGTTAGATTTTGGAAAATATTATACAACACAACAAAGAATTTTATGAGTCACAAATATCATTCAAGGTTGCTAAGGAATTGTTAGGAAGAAAGCATGACTAAAGTTCCATATAACAGAGATGCATGGTAGGGTGGTATGGCAAATGGATTTTACGTATTTTCAAACATGCTTTTAGCTAGAAAATAAGAGATTTGTGAGGAGAAATAGAATGTGTTGAAAGAGATTCATTAGATCAAAGTTTGACAACAATTAAAAGACATTGAGCACTGATGTAGAAAAAAAATTATCTGTACTGCAGATGTTATCACATTCTTTGAAACTTTAACATTGTTGTTAAAAAAAAGTGCATGCTTGTCAGAACAATAGAATAGGAAACAAAGGTTTCTATATTGTCACTATCTGCTACATCAGTCCTGGCACTGATCCTATATTGAAGTTTATGGCATTGGATGGATCTTTTGAAATTTGTACTTTCAGGTGGGACACTAGTTACATACTGATTGAGGAGAGATGGGATTATGTATAACTTGCAATGCAGCTTTGTAATGTGTTACACATGAGTTTTGATCTCTGAACCAAATACCTTAGCCTTTCACTGAGAAATGATTTCCACCAGTACCATCTGATAATGGCATTACACAAATTAAATTCTTGAAAGAAATAACACTTCAAGATTTACCTTCAAGGTTAACTTTTGAGTTAATTAAATGCACCCAAGATTTCAAAAATGACATTAGGCTTAGCTGTGTTTTATCCCCCACCCCACTTGAAATAAGGGAAAATTTTTTTTTTTTCATGGCACTTACTTGAAAATTGCCTTACAGGACACAGAGCCTCATTTCTCTTTGCTGGTTATTTCCATTTCAGAGTGACCAGACTCCTAGGCAGGCTGGCTTCACTGGAGCTATAGAGCCACATTTTTCTTTAAGTTATTCTCATTATCCCTAACAAAATTTTAAAATGGCTTACACATTTCCTTAACCCTATCAGCTCCATTTTTCCTCTTCTCTCCCCTCTCAATCATTCTTTTTTTATACATACAAACACAAAACTCATCTAAAATTATCTTCATTCTAGTGAATTATGTATAAAGCATAAAAATGAATATTTTAGGTTTATAGAATAATTATCTTAAGATTTTTCAGACAAGTGACTTAGAAGAAATGAGAAAACCCTTTAAATATGGAAAAGCTAAATTCATTTCAGCCATTCATTGATAGGCAAATAAACAAGTTTTGTTTCCTTTCTTTTAAATCATCTCATTGAATTGACTAAACTCACTGCTTTTTTTGCTTGATTTTATTATTTGTTTATACAGCTTTTTGTTTTGTGATTTTGAACTGGCAATAGGCTGTGTTTATCTCTAGTTTCATACTTGGAATTGGAATATTTCTCTGCATTCTTGCAGTATAATAGGAATAACCAGAAAGCATCCCCCATTAATCAGTCTTCTAATGTAAAACATTGAGCTGCTATGCAGTACACAGAATTTAGATGTTTCTTATGCAACCAGTTTGATGTTTATCACAGTAGTGTAGCTATATTTGATTGGATATTTTCTTTTCTGCTAGTTACATTTAGATTTCTTTGTTATATCAACTTGTTTGTTTTGTTTATTAATTTATAACAAACAATGGACTAGAAACATGATAGATGAGTTGGAGGAATATGTATGTTTATTTGTAAATGTGTATAAATATATATGCGCTAAAGTGTGTGTGTGTGTGTGTGTGTGTGTGTGTGTGTGTGTGTACAACTGTAGTAGATAAAAATGCATTGAAAACCTTGTTTTTTCAGAATGAAGAACAATAATTTTTTTTTTATTTTTGAGTGATCTAAGTGCTTGTAAATAAAAAAATAAGTGAAAGATAGAGAACAGCTCAAAGATGACAAGAATTTTATAGCTTTACGTATGATAAGGGTGACTAGAATTCTGTCAAGACTAATTATCTCATTCATATTAATAAGGGAAGTGGGTAAATTGAGTAGAGGGATTTTATGCAAAACAAATAGAAGGAACAGGTTTCAGCATTCATAAGACAGTAGTGTAGAGTTGTAGTTAACAGGAGACTTAAATAAATGGTTTTATTTGGCTGAAAGATTTTTTCATCTTTTTGATGACGTTCTTATGGTAATTGTGGCTGGCAACAAAAAGCCTGATTTACCAGTCACTGATACTTTTCAAACTTTGAGCTTTAAGGGAGTTTTGTATGGTCTTTCAATCTGCTAGATATACTACCAAATTCCATCATACCACATCCACTTGTCTTATTATAGTGAGATAGCCTTGTATCTCATGATATTAAGGAGAAGAACCAGGATAGGTGCGTGAAGGGAACAAGATAATGATGATAGATAGAGAGTGATTGAACTAAGAGTGTGGTAGGAGAAGAGAATGATAGATTTAATAGAGGGTAGACAGTGTTAAGAGTGATGGATGTTAGTAACAAATAGCAAAGGAGAAGCAGAAATGGCTGGCTATACAGAAAGGATTGGTGGCAGACTGTGGTAGCATGATAAAGATTGTGGGAACTAAGAATTGCTATTAGATAAGTTCTATATCTTCTCTCATTATACAGTGAATAGAAGAAGGTGAGAGGGTTCAACAGGTCCTGTAACATACCTAATTATACATGTAGCGTAATACAGTGAATAGGAGAGCTCCACTGCCATCCTTAGACACACTTGAAGCAGAGTATAGTGAAGTGAGGGTGAATGATAGAGAATGTAGACTGGAATGCATTAAAAGAATAAAAGACTGATGGTCATGGTTGAAATGCATTTGGTTATAGGTTTGCAAAGCTGATTTAAAGGCTATAAAATAACAACTTTCCAATGTTTGTTTTGTGATTCACAAAGTCGTTTTTTGAAGAATACAGAATAGAGAAACCAATTTACAAGAATTATATTTGTAGTGAGTCAGTTGATATACATATTTACATATACTGATCATTATTAAAATACAGAAGCAGGCATTGTTTGGCTCATTAAAATGACTTGAATAAAAGTTTTAAAATTATTTTGCATATTATTTGTTTGGCTCTATCCCCTTTACTAGTTATATTCACTCTTATATAATCTATAATTTAATTTTATATATTCTATAATTTGATCAAAAACAAAAAAGTTATCGAAGTTGATTATTACATTTCAATTCAAAATTCACATGTTCTTTGGGTTTTTTGTTATTATTAAACAGCATAAATCAGTTTTCATATTGTTGTTCATTAACAGTGTTTTCTATTCAAATTGTTAATGACATTTACTATTGAGTCCCTCAAACAATAAGTCCTAATTTGTGCCAGTGGCTAACATATCCTGAAGCAAATAAGTCTTAATTTGCTTTGAGAATCCTTGTCATCTTTGCAAGAAAATGAATTGGTCAGAAGTCATGGAATTTTAAAAGTTCCTTATTATTTTTATCTTCATCATGATAATCATTGTTTCAAATATTTCCTTTTATATTAGTAGTATTATCTTATAGTTTAGTATGGTTTCAACTTATCAGAATAAGATTACTCAAATATACTGTAAAATATATATGCACTTGTAAACTTAAGAAGGTGCTTAAGTATCTATAAGATATTTCAACAGATCTTTATTGGTAAATTAGTTTACCATAAAGCTTGTATATATAGTAAATTTTCTGGTGTATATGTATATTTGTATTGACTTATTGTTCTTTGCTATATAGATTATATACACAGAAATTATCAGTGAAAGCTTCCATTCGAAACTCACAGGTGTTTACTAGCAGAATTAAATTTTGCAATCACTCTAATAACTATGAAAACCATTGCTAAATTTAGCTTCTTGTAGCAATAATTTCACCAATTAGCTCCAACATCTAATCATGCTAGTATCAAATAAAGTAGTCGGTAATTTTCTTGTTATATTTTAGGAATTAGTCTTGGGGTTTCACACGTTAATATTTTTTTTTTTTTGTTTTCAATCCACAGACATGTTTCTTAATTACTAGTAAAACAGACCTCTTGAACCATTAGTAGGTGTGTGTATGCATGTGAATGTGGAATGATGTATACAAGAAAACAAGAGAGAGAAAGTAAACTATTTTGTATTCATAAACAGTTTGACCATCATGGTTAAATTCTCTGAAATGCTATATATAGAAGGAATCTCTGCTAAAGATCTTCCAAGATTGCTTTTGATGTAGGATTCAATGCATCTTTTTCCAATTACTTTTCTGTTTTGGCATATTTTTGGAACTATTTTCTAAACATTAGAAATGTTAATAAATCAATAAATATTAGTAACTGGAAGACATTGTAGCTTTAAAAAAAAAAATTAATTGTCTTAATCAACATGTGCATAGATGCTGCAATTTTGTTTAACCCTTTTTATAATTTTATTTAAATACGCTCAGTAAAAGTGACATGATGTTACTAAATAGTTGTCTTCTAATCAGTGCCTGTGTTTCCAGTTATGCTACTGGCCAACCACTTTTAGCAATTACTATTTAATGTCTACACCATTTGGAGAAAGATTACAAAAAGCTAGTATTAGTGGAAAATATTTGTAAGCAGACATAATGAGTTGAGTGAGGAAGATTGGCTACAATTTGTATGATTAGTGAAAGTTAAATAGTCTGACTGATTTAGCTCTACTGGCAAAATAGCCTATTTCTCATCAGTATTTGTAAATTTACAGGTGCTGGAGCTCACATACGCACAAGTGCTGGCATAGGAAGTAGTGGCTGTGGTACAGCTGGTAAACAGAGTGATTACATAGTCCAGTTTGGGGATGCTCTTGATGTCAAACCATATCTTAGTATTGAGGTAAGTATTATTTATCTATGAATCAACATTTCTTTTCATAATTCACTACTTTACTCAAAAAAAAAAAGCTATACTTTTGTTGTTAGTCTCTTTCAAAACAAAAAAAAAAATTAAGCTGATTGCATGTATAAAATATTACTCAAATACATATAAATTATTGTATGTTACTTTAAAATAATTGAAAATAACTGCTTATCATTTATTTCTTTTCTAAACTCCACTGTTGCTTCAAATATTTGTGCACATTTTACATATTTTAGTTACTTATTGATTTTACTAGTCTAGCATGAAATACTTGGATATATATATATATACATATATATATATATATATATATATATATATATATATATATATATTAATAGTAATGGTAAGACAACAAAAGAATGAAAGAGACCTTAATATTATGTAAATAGGAGAATTTATCTGTAATGTAATATGTGACAATTATTTGGTTGCTATAAAAAGACTCCAAGTTTCGGATGTCGGGGTGAAAACCTGCTCTAGCATCTCTTCAGTTATCGAGGCAATCAAAATATGCTAGGAAAATGACCGTTAAACAAAGGGAAATTACTATGTAATTGACCGTTATTAAGACAAAAGAGCTATTAGAATGACCATTAAATAAGGGGAAAAACCGAAGGAGGACGTAAAGAAGTAAAAATGCTCAAAGCAATTGTGTATACGCACTCGATACGTTGAGCAAGACTTTTCCTGATATATATATTTACAAAGATGATGCCCTAGCTTTAACCGCAAATACTAATGGACCAGTACAAGATCAGTTTAGGAAGAGCATTATATGTACATGTGTATGGTTGCATATATACGTGGGTGTACATGTGAGTATGAGTGAGCATATGCATATATAGCATGTACGTATTTTAGACGAGTATTTGAATATAACTGTGCACGTATGGGTATGTGTGCGTGTGTGTACGCGTGTGTGCAGATATACATATGTGTATGCGTGTGTGCAGGTATGTATATATGTACATGTACATGTGTATGGTTGCATATACATGTGAGTGCACATGCATGTGTTTCACACGTGTGTGAGTGAGCATATAGCATGTGTGTATCTTTAGACGTGTATTTGAATATAACTGTGCACGTATAGGTATGTGCACGTGTGTGTGCATACGTATGTGTTTTTGTGGATATGTATATGTGTATATGCATGGTTGCATATATATATGCATCTATTGGCATATGTGTGGGTGCACATGTATGTGTTTCATGCGAATGTGAGTGAGCATATGCATATAGGCACATGTATATGGGTGTGCATGCATGCATGCGTTTGTATGTACATGCATACATATGCGATTGCTATGAGCATTTTTACTTGTTTACTTTTTGCTTCCTCTTCCGGTTTTTCCCCTTAATTAACGATCATTCTAATAGCTCTTTTGTCTTAATAACAGTCATTTGCATAGTAATTTCCCTTTGCTTAACGGTCATTTTGATTGCCTCGATAACTGAAGAGACGCCAGAGCAGGTTTCCACCCCAACTTCCAAAACTCAGAGTCTTATTATGGCAACCGAATAATTGTCACATATTATATTACATATATATATATATTTGTATATAATTATGACCACTAAAGTGGACATTTAATGTGCTAGAAGAAGATCACATGTTGTGTCTACTAAAACCTAATAGTTCTCAAAAGAAATTCAGCGAAATACCAAACCGTATGCGGGCAAGACACACACACACAAATACCCATATATATATATATATATATATATATATATATATATTGTTTTTGTTTTTTTTTCCAATAGAATTTTTTAAACTTATATTTTATCTCTGTCGAAAATATCTTTCTCCTGCATAAAAATATGAATGTTTATGTGAGCTAAAATATATGAATAATTTTTAAATTCAAAATACAGATTATGTGCACTTGTCAGTTTCTAAGAAGAAAATATATAGCTGCTAATAAAGTACTATAATAATAGGGTTCTTCAAATGTTAATCAATATTTTTACTCAACATTTATTCTTATGGAAGAATATTTTGTATTGGCCTCTGAAACCAGCAAGGACCTTGAATCAGTAAGCTGTCACACATCTGCTCCCGCTAGTATATCTAAAACAGGATCCCTTTATTTTAAGTCTTAAAATCATAGAATAACTGGTTGGGGAATAAAGTACAACTCAAACTGACTCTGACTTGGTCATAAAAATGTAAGTAGCTATCTTTGACATTGCTTTGCTTAAGAGATTGACCATAACTATTTAGTATATTGATTTCCACTTAGGACACGTTTTTTTATTGTCCAGTCTGTATATCATTCTCTCTCCCTCCCTTCTGCCCCCTCCCTCTCTCTCCTCCCCCTCTCTCCTCCCTCCCTCCTGCTTTCCTCCCTCGCTCCTGCTCTCTGCCTCCTACCCTCTCTCTCCCTTCTGCTCTCCTCCATCCGTCTCCCCCTCTCTTTCTCTCTCTCTCTCTCACTCACACACACACACACACACACACACATCTGCAAGTACCAACAATACAAGGTTAGATCATGGTAACAACGGCTATTCTGTTTAGTATTCTACATTAGAAAATCAAGTTGACATCAGAGGTAACTAGAATTAATTAATGCTGAGATATTAGACTGTGTCACTGGTAATGTTTGATATAGTACTGATTCTTAACAAAGTGCTGAAATCATAAATATTACATTAAAAATAACATGATATCCACAGTGTTTGCTTTTTTTTTTTTTTAATCAATGATAACTCAGTATCTAGACTACTTTCAGAATAAGCAATCAATAACAGTACCAAATATAAGAAATATTAATT
This sequence comes from Octopus bimaculoides, assembly GCF_046866305.1. NCBI lineage: Eukaryota > Metazoa > Mollusca > Cephalopoda > Octopoda > Octopodidae > Octopus > Octopus bimaculoides. Next base: position 101,733,317 of record NC_142930.1, on the reverse strand, counting down.
CCTTCAGTGTATAAAATTACTAACTTTTCTGTGCCTTATTAACTTCAAAGCATCAAACTGAAGCAACTCTATATTTTGGCCCAGTTTAATCTCTGAAGTGGATTATGAAAATCGAGAACAAAATGTGTAACCCCATCCTCATTCACTACTACAGAAAGCAATAAGAATGTTGATCGTAATTATCGATATGTCATCAACAAAGATCTAAAGTTTTTTTGTTTTTTTTTTCCTTTTTGGTCATAGTCTTGTTGCTGCTCTTATTGCTGCTACATTTTCTACTTGATGTTATGTAGTTGTTTTTGTTGTTGATTAGATGTGAGTTAATTTTGTTTTTTTAATATTGTCCTCCTGTAGGAATTTCAACCATGTTTCGTGGTCTGCTACCACAACAGCTCCTTTATAGGATCCAGTTAGCTCAAGACATCATCAGGAGGAACCATGTCCGGTTTCGGCCCCTACTCCTCTACCGTTTTGACGTGGCGGGGCCACCCCCTTTCGGAGGTGTCTTCAGCTCTGGTGTTGGGTGCATGTCTTCTTTCACTGTTTGTGACTGTTCTAATTCAACTGTGGAATGTCCCTCGCTATGGTTATTTTCCAGGAGGTTCTGGCCACACGTCTTACGGTTCATCAACCCGCGTTGTTGAATTACTTTCTATTTAACTGATGAAGCTAAGAAGAAATAATATAGTTTGTTAGACTTTTGGCCAATCTTTCAATATTGGATTGATTTGTAGAAATATCACTGATTAGTGCAGTTGAGTCACTTGATAGGTTTGTCATTCAATTAAGCATTTCTGATTTTGAAAAGATTTTTAACTTCAATGTTTCTATCATTTAAAAACTCTGATTTTAAAAGGGTTTATTTGAAAACCCAGTCTAGTTTGGTTGCTCATTCAACAACTGCCTTTTTTCACTGTTTCTCTGCATCTTTTTTCTTGTTATCCTTCACCTACAGCTTCTCTTCCACTTCATCCTCTCATCTCTCTGGCTTACCCATCCCCATAACTCCTACACCTTTCTTTTGGTGACTCTGCAACCTCAACACCTTCATTTATGATTTCACTTAGGCATAGCAATACAAATAACCACTTATTAAAACTCAATATACATATGCTTTAGAATTAAACATTAGTCATAAAGATGTTCTTTATCAATATTTCTGTAACTCTTACTGGATTAATTTCATACTGTTGATTCATACAAAGTTGTAGAATGCAATAAAGCTATTAATTCTAAATTAAATATACAACATTTATTGCTTTATCTATCCCTTATCTAACTAGACAGTATTTTACAGATTGTTAGAGGAAATATTAAAATTAATTTATATATCTACATGAAATATATAGTAATATTTTAACATTCTGGTACTGTATATAAAAGTATTTCATAGATATCAGTAACGTGTGTTAGATTCATCTAAGACTTTCTAAAGCAGTAAAAAGAAACTGATAAAGTAGAACATCTTTGAAACATTTTGTGGTTTAATCCTTTACTGAAAGGAAATATATATTAATTAGCTTGTATACTGAATAACTTTTAGCTTGGTAAAACTCTTATTAATTTAATGGAGTGGCTGTGTAGTAAGTAGCTTGCTTACCAACTATATGGTTCCAGGTTCATTCCCACTGCATGACACCTTGGGCAAATGTTTTCTACTATAGCCTTGGGCCGACCAAAGCCTTGTGAGTGGATTTGGTAGATGGAAACTGAAAAAAGCCCATCGTATATATATATATATATGTGTTTGTGTGTCTGTGTTTGTCTCCCCAACATCACTTGACAACCGATGTTGGTGTGTTTATGTCCCCGTAACTTAGCAGTTTGGCAAAAGAGACCTGATAGAATAAGTACTAGGCTTACAAAGAATACATCCTGGGGGCGATTTGCTCGACTAAAAGGTGGTGCTCCAGCATGGCTGCAGTCAAATGACTGAAACAAGTAAAAGAGTAAAAGAGAAAGTAATCTTGAAACATCGCCCATTGTTTGTAATTTCATTTCCTTAGGAAATATGGAACACAATTTACACTTTGTTAATCTCTTTAGTAATAATTTCTCTCCTATATTATATTTGTATTGTTTCTTGACAATTAGCTAGATTGTTATTCAAAGTGAGTTTAATCTTTATGTTCTGCATTCAGTGACAAGTTTTAAAAAGTAATAAAAATCAAAATATCGAAAGGATAAATTTATCAATTCGAGTCTTCTATAAAAGCTATGTTTCTCCACTTCAAGATGGGCACCTGCATGTTGATTTATCTTTTAATTTATTCATAGCTTTCTGACTGGCCAACATATTTGCTGGTACTACTCTAAATAATATTTTGTTCAAATCACTTCAACAAACTTATTTTTTTTCTATGATGTTTCAGTTCATAAAAATGGTTATCCAAAAAGAGACATTATAATACTGTTCAATATTGAAAGGATTTAATAAATACAAAGAACTATTCAATAAAATTCTTTAAAAGAAAATAACCTCAATTAATGGTTTCAGTTAGATATTACTAGATGTCTACATTCATTTTCTGTTAATTTTTAAGTAGTATAAATGGTGAATAAGCAAAGGCATCAATGTTGTTAACTCATTATAAATATTACCTCTTGTAAATTACTGCATAAAAAGTGTGTTCATGATGAGTGTTGCCTGAATGGATGGAAGATATAAAGTAGACTTAGAGCTGTATCATCTTCATTTCCTTCTTTGAGTCTAATAGAATGTTTAGTACTAAGATATTTTGAAGCTATATGTGAGGTCTTTCATTATACATAACAGTTTGAAAATAGCTATGCAATTAAGTAGCAGAAGAAAAATTGTGTTAGAGCAGTATTCATGATAAGTGAACAATAATAGAGATTCTTAATAACGAAGGCTACAACTTTTACAGTTGGAAGAAAGTTTTCTGTGACACTGTTTTTATTAGGTTAAAGAGATACTACTTTATATAAAGCTATATTCTTTATGTAACAATGCTAACTTCAAATACATTTGTTTACATAAACTTATATAACTAACTGGTTCAAACTTTCCTCTTTAGCATCTCAAACGTCTTTTCAGTAAGATAACAAGCTTCACATAAATGTAGTATGTTATTTGAGTAATTTATACTTAGTGATATGCCAGACCTATATATATTTGCTAGTAGCAAATTATTGATAATCTCTCCACTTTGAGTATACTTATCATCATCTTTTTAATGCCCAATTTTCCATGTTTGCATGGGTTAGACAGGAGTTGTTAAAGTGGATTTTTTTACAACTGGATGCCCTTCCTGTCACCAACCCTTATCCAATACCAAACAAGGTAATATTTTCCCGTGGGCAGACAAGTTTTTTGCAGAATATTGGAAATTTATGACACACAAGGTCAAAACAAAGGAACACATGCTCTTTTTAACACACACACATATTTATGTGTGCATACACGCACACACACACACACACACACACACACACACACACACACACACACACACAATAACTAGTAAAATCAGTAGCAAATTATTTAAATAAAAGAATCTTAAGGAACTTACAAAAGCACTACTCAAGCACATAATAATGAACCTTAAGTAAGTTCTGCTTTGATTTAATAAATTACACAAATATAGCCTTTTACATGATATCTTCCTTTGATTTTTCCATACATACACAGTGATATACAGAAAAGCAGACAACTTATGTTAGATTTATTCAATAACTTCTCTTATCCAAATGCATTGCTTATTTTTTCTAGTATTTATCACTTGGTCTTGTTTCATAGAAAGAGAACGATTGTTTAGTTTCTGTATTTACTTAGTTTTCTTTGAATTCTGTTATCTTAAGAAATGCTTTTTATGCCTTTCTAGTTCTTTTTTTATTTTCTTATTTTGATCACTTTTATAGCTAACCTCATCCAATCAACTAGAACTGATAGTTTTATAGATCATCTTAAAAACTACAAAAAGGAAAATATCAAAATGAGTGCATAAGAAATAAACATCTGAGCTATTAGAAATATCCAGTATTTCTGTTTAGGTTCATGTCTAAGAAGGAAATGAATAGAGCCACATCTTGGTGTAAGTCGTATTTCCACTCTATAAGAGCAGCTGTCTGGCTTCCATGCCGATGGCACGTAAATAGCACTAGCATGATCGTTACCAATGTCGCCTTCCTGGCACATGAAAAGACATTCGAGCGAGATCGTTGCCAGTGCCGATGGACTGGCTCCTGTGCAGGTGGCACGTAAAATACACCATTTCAAGCATGGCCATCGCCAGTACTGCCTGACTGGCCTTTGTGCCGGTGGCATGTAAAAGCACCCACTACACTCTCTGAGTGGTTGGCGTTAGGAAGGGCATCCAGCTGTAGAAACTCTGCCAAATCAGATTGGAGCCTGGTGTCGCCTCCTGGTCCACCAGACCTCAGTCAAATCGTCCAACCCATGCTAGCATGGAAAGCAGACGTTAAACAACGATGATGATGATGATGATGAAGGACAATATCTGCCTTTTTTCTGAATGTCTTTCATTGTAAATGGTTTAAGCTTCACTGCATAGCATTACTATTTACTTTAATGACTATATCATTTTACATTGCTCCTGTATTTAGCTAAACATTTATATTTGTTTATCATTTTCTGTGTTTGTGAATCATTACTTAATACTTGGATGGCTGACAGTAACTTAATTATTATTTTTAACTAGTAATTAGGTCCTTATTGTTCATTGCAGATGGAAATCTAATACAAATATTGTAAATTATTTTGAAATGACTAACAAAATTAGTTTGACTAATATAACAATCTTTCTCTTTCTCTCTCTTTATATATATATATATATATGGGAGAATATACGAAAAAACAACAACAGACGAGGACAGGTGGTGTAAATAACAAAAGGATGTATTAATATATATATATATATATATATATATATATATATATATATATATATATATATATATGAATTTGTTTTACAAGATACCTGATGGGAAACCATGTGTTGAAATAGATATTGTTATATTTTGAGATGGTAATTTTTTTTTTTGGTCTTTTTGCCTCATAAACATATGCACTATATATTTGTTCTTCACTCATTTATTCTTCTTATTTTATCTTATGTCCATTGTCTGGAAATCTTTTGTCACACATCTGGGACCTCTTCAGTAACTCTTTCCATCCCCCCAGTCCATTCCATTCTCCAGCAGGAGGATACACGTGGATGGAAAGGATCGCTAAAGAGGTCACAGATGTGTGACATGATTCCCAGACAATGGACATAAGATAAAATAAGAACAATAATAAACAAGTGAAGAACAAAACTTTGTATGTGGCAGAACTGCCGGAGAAATAAACTCAAGGAATATACAGGGAGTGGATGTTTTTAATGTGCAAAGGGATCTTTACAAGTAGTATATTGTTTCTGCTGCCTAGGGTGACCTAATTAGAAGTGGAGAAGTTTTGAAAATATAGTTGCTAAGAGTATAGACGTAAGAGCGGCTGTGTGGTAAGTAGCTTGCTTACGAACCACATGGTTCCGGGTTCAGTCCCACTGCATGGCGCCTTGGGCAAGTGTATTCTACTATAGCCTCGGGCCGACCAAAGCCTTGTGAGTGGATTTGGTAGGCGGAAACTGAAAGAAGCCCGCTGTATATATGTATGTATATATATATATATATATATATATATATATATATATATATATATGTGTACGTGTGTGTGTATATATGTTTGTTTGTCCCTCCAACATCGCTTGTCAACCAATGCTGGTGTGTTTACGTCCCCGTAACTTAGCAGTTTGGCAAATGAGACTGATAGAATAAGTACTAGGCTTACAAAGAATACGTCCTGGGGGCGATTTGCTCGACTAAAGATGGTGCTCCAGCATGGCTACAGTCAAATGACTGAAACAAGTAAAAGCTACCATTGTTGATACCCCCTTCCCAACCTTTGTTCATCACTCACTACTTTCACTCCTCCGTGCATCCCTGTCTCCCCTTTCCACACTTAACATCATCTCACTATTTCACATTTATCTGCAATTTTATCATACTGTTGCTCCTCCCCCTTTTTGTACTGTTACTTATCACTCCTATTTCCTTCAGTTCACAATTCACTATAATCACCTCTATCCTTATCTTTAATTATCTGCTACTCACATTTCACTCTCTCACAAAATTAACTATCCACCCATCTTTTCTGATCCTCTGTCCCTATTCTCTCTTATATTTCACCATCTAGTACCTTAATGGTAAATCCTGCCCACCACCATCTTTTCTGTCTTTCAACTTAGGGTAGCCAGGTGGTAAGAGAACAAAAAATAGTGGTGATATGGTGACACAAGACACATTTTCCTGTCCATCTATCATACTTTAACCTTCCAGTATCTGGCATAAAGCTACCTCTTTTAATACCACACCACCACCACTCAGTTGAGAGGGGTCATGTCTTGTGAGTTACTTATTAGTTCCAGTGTCATTGAAAAAGTATTTAGTATACTTTATAAAGTAGTTAGCATTAGGAAAGGAATCTAGCCTTAGAAACTATGCCAAAGCAGATACTAGAGGTTGACATAGTCCTCTGACTCATCAGATGCTATTGAGCCATCCTGCCCATGCCAGTATGAATGATGGACATTAAATGATGATGTTGAGATGTGTGTATTTCACCTCATCACATCATATATAAATATGTTTACTTGCAGCAGTGACACAGGTACATGATTCTTTTTGATACATTTTAAAATTCATTATCATTGCTGTGAAGTCTTAAATAATTAACTCTTGCCATGGTTTGCACAATCCAGAAACCATTATAATTTTGCAGTTGTATTTTACAAATATCCAATAGAAGTATTCAGTCACCATGAATAGACTTGCTTATGTCTTTCAACAGATTGTTTCCAAATTTTTCATTCATGTATGAGTACATACACACTTTTTTTAATCTTTGGATTTACATATGCATATATGTATGTATACTTAATTTAGAATTATTATGTAACTTAAATATGTTATTAAATTTTTGTAATTTGTCACTATTTTGCTACTGAATAGCTTAGTAATGTTATAAGTAAAAAATAGTAAACTAGGATACTTTGAAACACAAAATGTTTCATGAGAAACTAGATAGCATGGTAGATATCTCAATATGCAGACAAAATCAACATTGACTGTATGTATACAAAAGTATGAAAGGGAGTTGTAATTGCAGATGATAATTGTTTCCATGGTCATTATCCCGAGAAATGTATGTTATATTATCAGTGTATTTACTGTTAATATTCAAAGTTGAGAAATTTGTGCAAAAGTGTGTAAGGGTCTTACTTGAAAGGTCACAAGGCATAATACCATCTATAATTATATTAATATGTAACCACTGCTAAGATTTGATTTACTTCCAGAAGAATTAGGATGTCTTGTTTTTAGTTATTAGGTCACATTCATTTGATTTGTGGTAAATAATGTAGTAAAAGATGTCATAAAGTACTGATGTGACCTCATTCAGCTCGATCTCTATGATATTATTAGCTGATTAACTGTTTCTCTTTCTCTTTTCTTTTTTTTAAATTTGATATCTGATTTTCATTGAAGCACTTAAATATAGTCTCTCCATTTCCTATATCTCATCTATTATTTCTCACATCAAACATATACTAGATACAATCAATGAATTGGTGAGAGTTCATAATGAGCAACATGAGAAGACCAATGTATCTAATAGCAAAATGAGAAATAGTAAATTTCTTGCAGCTTTGTATGAAAGAAACTTCTTAAGTGTTGAAAATAAGACATCCATGAAGTATTCAAATTATATATAAAATTTAACTAACAGATTATTGTATTTACTTTCTCAATCTATTATATAGCACCATGTCACATATGCTTGTAAACACATTTTTGTGTATGTGGGTAGGTATGTGTATGAATTTGTGCAAGTTGGTGTTTGTCAAGGCTAGTTTTCATTCCCCCTCTATTACAATTCTCCAAGCTATAACAGAGGAGTTAAAGACCAGCTGTCTGTAGAAACTGTGATAACTTTGTACTTATAGTAGAGGATATGCAAATTTAGAGAAGTAATTCTACACATGCAAATGAAATATAGATTCTAGAATTTTCAGAATAAACTTAGTAAAGATTAAAGTTGTAGCATGTAGAAAAGAAGCATGAACTTTGCTGCCTTCAGGGAAACAGCCATATTTGATATGCAGAAGAGAAGGTAGAAATTCTTTTTGTGAACACAATATGATCTGTGGGTGCACAAAAGATGTAGTGAAATCAAAGACAGTGAGTAAAGACATTGTTTGTGGTTGATGCACAGGACTGGTGAATGGCCAAAGTAACAATTAAATAAATTCTTTTCACTGCTCAGAAGGTACTAAAGAAGTTCATTGCTTCTGTCATCTAGGCAGCCTAAACAGCAGTAGAGGAAGGTTCTGTGAAAGCCAGATTAACAATTGGGTAGGAAAAGTTCAAGAAGCTATTCCCTCTGCTGACAACACAGGTATTTTCTCTTTGTGTGAAGGGTAGACTTTATGATACTTGTGTATGAACTCCAGTTATTTTCTGCTAACGAGATGTGAGCACTAGATGCAGAGGATCTGCAAAGACTAGAAAGAAATGAAGCAAGTATACTTTGCTGGATGTATAATGATAATGTTTGTAAATGATGTGGTACAGATAAACTGAAAGAAGCTCATCCGGACTATTGTTGAGGACACTACTTGCCCAAGGTGCGATGAATTCAAAACCAAATGGTTGGGAAACAAACTTCTCAGCACACAGCTATGCTTGCACCTCTAGCTATAAATATATATAAATTCTTACATTACATCTACCTCAGGTCATGGAATTTCGCTCTTATAAAAATTGTATGACAACTAATTTAGGATACATTCTGTAATTTTACTCTTATGGAAACGTTGATAAACTTTAAGACTCTAAAAAGTACACTTGATGAAGTGAAATTCTCAACTATGAATAGTGCTTGGAAGAATATATCGCCAGACTGTATCTATGACTTTACAAATTTTCCACAGGCTGAAAGTTTAATTCAAATTTGAAAAGATATGAAATATTTGTATATGGATCAAAAAAGACAGGTTGATGTAGTTGAGTTGCTTGTGTCTCATAGATATTGCTTATCTAATGAGGAGCCAGTGTTTTTAAGGAAAGATGACAATACAGGTGTCAGTATGCAATTACACCATTTCCACTTATTTTAACTGCAAAGAAAATTGCTAAAGTGTTGGTACCTATTAAGGAAGTTCTGCAAGCTTTTACTGATAACAACCTTAATCATAAATGTAACATAAAAATTACAAGATGAGTTTACAATGAGATCAGTTCCAACACTCACTGAGGTGTATGAAGAAATGATATACCATAAACACCAAGATTCCAAGTTCGATTCCAGTCAGTGACTTTAATAATAATAACAACCTCAAAAAATACCTTAGGAATGAGAACCGAGGTTCAAAAAATTTCTGCAAGACACCTGATGAAGGCTGGAGGGTATATCAGCCAAAACATTGTGTTAACAACAAACAAGATGAGGACAAATGTCTGTCAAATATAAATAATGTAAAAAATACAAAGTGCGAGTAAATGGAATATGAACTATTTTTTCGAACAATGAAAGACACAAATGGAAAACAAGACAAACAACGACCCTTCATCAGTTGTTGGCTGTTTTTCTACTCTCATATTTCGAGCATTTAACAACAATATTTGCTTTCAATAAAATAGTTGATCCTGCAAAGCAAATTAAATAAAATTTGGGATTTTGTGGAGGGTCAAAAATGGTGACACAAACAGGACAGTAACAACAAACAAGGAGGACTGCTAAGCCTAAACGAGGTTGTGGTTATGGTGGTGAACACGTAAATCAAGCTCGGACAGGAGACAGAGAAGACCACGTCTTCCTTGTTCCAGCTACAACAGAGAGAAAGAAAGAAACACAAGTTAGGAGAAGAAAGAAAGATGGCCGATGGTTACATGGGAACCACGTGAGCAAGGGAGGTGGAGTGAGGGAGAGAGAGTGACAGAATAATAGAATAGAATAGTGGGAAGAGGAGGTAAAAGAATCAGAGAGAGAAAGAGAGAAAAACGAAAGAATAAAAAGATTGCATAGAGTGCGCATCAGAATTGTTAAGATAAAACTTACTTGGAAGAGGATGCGTGGTGTTCAATCATATATATATATATATATATATATATATATATATATATATATCTGCATATATACATACATATATGTACATACATCTATACATATATAGGCATAAAGCATATGTGGGCACAGGACGTCATGAAATGTATACAACAAAAAAATATGAAGTACAAGTACATGGAATATGAACTATTTTTTCAACAACGAAAGACACAAATGGAAAACAAAACAAACACCATAAAGAACGACCCTTCATCAGTTGTTGGCTGTTTTTCTACTCTTGTATTTCGAGTATTTAGCAACAATATATATATATATATATATATATATATATATACACACACACACACACACACACACACACACACACACACATACATATACATGATATGATCAATAAATATCCGGATTGTTGCCATAGTAATGAAGCTAAAGCATTTAGAGTGAAGCTGCTCGGCACAGATTGACCTTAAACTCTCCTGTGCATGTGCACTAAGTTTTAATGTTCTAGCTCACTTTCGCTGTTTACCGAAGTCCTTGGAAGTTACGTGTGTAGCATATGTTCATTGCGTTGACCATGACAGAAAAAGTTGAGCAGAGAATCTGCATCAAGTTTTGCCAAAAGCTTGCCTATGCCTGTTCAAAGACCTACGCAGTTTTCAAAAAGTTTTCATCTTTCTCAACACATTCAAGGAGATTCTGTGCAACTGAAATCTGAGTGTCTTTTTGGTCAGCTGAAAGCAGTTTTGGCACAAACTTGGCAGACAAGCGTCTCATACCCAAATCTTCAGTGATAATGGACTAATTTGCACATCCTCTGCTAACTCACGGTTGGTGATGCAAAGATCATATGTTACACATGTTACTTTGAAGCACTGTTGTAAGCAGCGGAAGTGAGCTCGAACATTAAAATTTACTGCACATGCACAACAGAGGTCAAGGTCAATTTGTGCCAAGTGGCTTCACTCTGCGTGCTTTAGTTTTGTTACTATGGCAACAGTCCAGATACTTATTGGTCAGACCTTGTATATATGCATACATATATGTGTGTGTGTGAGTATATATATATATATATATATATATATATATATATTGTATTTGTGCATAGATATAAGTCTTATATTTAATGTGTTTGATGGATTGGTTGAATCATTCATGAACTGGGTAAAATGCTTTGTGATATATATGGCCATTAGATTCTGTCAACCAAATGAAGTACCAGTCAAAATCTGGGGTCAGTTTAATCAGCTTTTCTTTCCTCTAATATGTAATCTGCTTATGTAAGAATTTAATATTTATGTGTATTCATGTGTGTGTAAATAAGCATAAATAATATTTTTAACTTTATGATTTCTGCCCTCAAACTTTACGTGTATAAAGGAAAAACAGAGAGAGAGTGATGCATATTCAATGGAATTTTACTGAATAACCTTTTCGTTTACCTCGAATTCAATTAAAGGTTGGGTTCTTAATAATCATCCATCAAAATATTTGAGAATGATATAATTTCTGACATTTGTTTTCATTTTTAAAATTGATTTATCACACTTAAAATCAGCAAGAAATGTAACATTACCCTTTATTTATGGTTAAAATCATTTCTGCTGTTATTGGAACATCTAATGTCAGTTTCTTTCCCTGAAATACTTACGGAATTAAATGCTGAACTCTACTTAATCAACATTTGTTCAATGAGAAGCTTCTAAATATTGAACATCTTCAGCACTCAGGAGAAATATGAAATGTAAAATAGAACTTCAAAGTTATCTTACGATGAGTTGGCATGCGGTAATGATTGCATTCAGTTTCTTACTTTCGAAAACTAAAATTCATCACTAATTCAGTTGATGGAATGCCTGGCAGAGGAATGCATATAAATGGGAACACATTCCTTTGTAACTAAATTATTTTAAAAAATCAATTTTAGTTTAAAAGTAGAAATGTAGTGGCAGACCTTAAGAACTGACACAGAAAGTGTAAGTTTTTTTGTTAATGATTCCATTATTGAATACTTTCATTCTTTATTTTGTAAAGTTCTTAATTTTTTTCAGTCTTTTTAATTTCATGTTGATAATGACTAATATCCATTATACTGATGTCATTAAATTTCTTTTAAGAGTAAATCTGGAGTCAAGGTGAAATCAAGTGGTTACACTTAGGAAGAAAGCTTGTAATATATATACTAGTTAAATTTTTAAAAGCAACACTATTATGGCACTTAAACTATTTTCAGTAAGAGATGAAGACATTATGCCCTTTTGTTCATTTCCAGTTATTTTTGTCACTTTGTACATAATCAAAATACTTTCACTTTCTACACATCCTTTCTAAGTGTCAGCCAATTTACTAAGTAGAACACAATGCAGTATAAGAAGTTGTCCTAATTTAATAGAGTGGAAATTGGAAAAGCCATCAGTGATAATTGGCAACAAGCTGAAAATATTCATAAAATAAGCCACATGTTGGTCAGGTAGAGTAAGGAAATATTTTCACTGATAAGTGGTGCAACAAACATCATTGTGAATTGCTACAAAGGCAAAGGAAATGCTTTAGAAAGAAATAACTGCAGATGAATAAACTAATGGACCAAGTTATAAAACTGACAGAGAAAGTTAAAGCCAATTTAATCAAGTATTCATGGAGAAAAGTGGCTTAAATGAGGTACTGTTTTTGGTTTGTGTCAGGATGTGGGATTTACTGATACGCTTTTGTTGACTCTGGCAACTTCAGGAAAATTTCTTAACTAAGAACAAATTATTATGTCTTGCATTTGTTTTAGAAAAGATCTTGAAAGAATATCACAGTCCATAGTTTAGTGATCACTAATACAACTGGTTGTAGATGACTTACTTTTGATAGCCAGGCATGAGATTCACCAATATATACCCATCCAATGTAAACAATAGATGCAGTGGCTGATCAAAAGTCAAGAGGCCTGAAATTCATTTTAACAAGAACAAAACCTTAGCAGTAAAACAATCAGAACATTGTTACCAACTGGATGGTGGTCATTTAATATGCATAAAGAGAGGGAGTAGGAACTTTATGCTGTGTGCCCATTGCAAACAATAGATGCAGTGGCAGGCAGCCAGAGAAAAAGAATTTCATATGTAAGTAACTGCATGACAGTAGTTAGCAGTAGGAACACAAGAAAATGAGTTTGTTAGCTAGATGACCTTATCCACAATGGAATTGGGTACTTTATTTTCTAATGCTCTGTACTCAAATAGTTCTATTTGTTATTTTATTTTTCTTGTAACTATTTCCTTTTCCAATATTCTAGACATTTTTCTCATATCAACTTCATGTTGTCTGATATGAGATATATTTATTTTTGTTTCCTTCAATTTAATACTTTGAGAGCAAACTAAATTTATTGTTGATTAATGGTACTATTAGTGTTCCATTTATTATCACCACTCCTCCACTCCTCTTTCTGCTACATGTATTCTTTTAAAAGTTCTAGTTAATCAGCAGAAAGCAGATAATGTAAGCATAAATATAAATTGAACTAACAATGACCTAAGCCATCAACCAGCAAGCATTAATATAATAAAGATTTTTGTTTAATTAAATTTAAGATCAATTTATTTAACTCCACAATTGATTTTTTTATTATTATTGAATAATGAAAAAACAACCAACCCATGAAGTTGGCTTTCTCTGGTGTGTTTTTTTTTTGTTCTTTTTTTTTTGTTTTGTTTAGGCTCTGTGGACAATAGATTAGTTTTCTTGTTATGCATCACTCTTTTGTTTACCAGACCATGATTTATCTTCAACATATCTCTGTAAAGAAATGGGTCTATATATGAAAACAATAAAGTAAAATGAACAGACATGTGGTCTTACTTAAAAATACTTTGGAAAATTTTAGGATATATATTTAAAAGTAGACCCTAGAAGAATACTTAGTTATATTTACATGGCTAACAAATAATATGCAGCATAATCATATTGTCTTGAAGCCTGGTGAAAGAATACTCATGTGCAAAGTGAAAATGTTACATTGGAATATAATTTCTTGTCATTTTGTCAAGGCTATGAAAATAGTGAAATAGGTATTATAAAGTAATTTAAAAGATTAACCATTTTTTCTAGCAGAGATAAATCTTTCTATTTCTTTGTACCTATGATTATTCTGTTTTTTTACCTTCCCTGCAGCTATAACTTTCCAGTAATTCACTATTGGGAGATGATAGATATATCAATTTAGAGACAACAGCAAAGCCCATCTATCACTACATCTGCCTGCTTGTTTCTCTCTCTCCTGGTTTCTCTTGGTCTTTCTTTCTTCCAGTCTTTGTTTCTTTTCTTCTTTTTTTCCTTTCTTTTGCACACACACACATACACACTCTCTCTCCCTCCCTCCCTCCCTCCCTCCCTCTTTCTCTCTCTCTCTGCATAAGCATATACACATACACAGATATGGAGAAAATTACTTAAGATTGTGCCAAAATGTCCTCATGCACAAAATCTGTCATTATATTTAATCTATCCACGTTTGATGAAGCATGAGTGTTCTGAATTCTATGTTTTTATACTAAAATTAAATTCTAAAAGCTTTTAAAAGCTATTCTCTCGCATTCTTTATATATTTAAGATACTGGCAGTATCTCAAGCTCTAATTTTTTGGTATGTGTGTAACAGGTCATATTGCTATAGTAATAAAACGGTTTTAATTTTATTCTCTTCTTAAATTTTTTTAATATAGCTGCTTACCATGTATTTTCTTTTCTTCATGCTTAAAAGGCAGTTAAAGAGTATGCCTGCACCAAGCACAAGGGGCTTTCCTTTCAAAAATATTAAAAAAAAAAAACACATTATATTAGAAGCCAGTTTGACTTCATTGACATATAATTTGTTCACATGTTGAGGTATAATATATATTTTGAAAAAAGAATACACAATGACATTTGTAAATTTTAATAAACTTATTCTGTTTTAAATACTAAAGAGTGAATATATTCAATAAAATCGCCATTGGCTTCAACCATGGCCTCCAGACTACTTCAGAATCTCCTGGAACTCTACTGGACAATCTCCTTGTTTAAGTTGGTGAATGCTGCCGTAATCCTTGCCTTCAGTTCATCTTTTATGTTACAAGGAGTTTTGTTGGTCTCTTGCTCAACTGTGCCCTACACATAATAATCAAAGAAGTTGCAGTCTGGGGAGTTAGGTGGCCAGATGTTAGGGATTATGTGGTCAAACAATTGTCTGACAGCCATGACTGGGTTCTCCTGCTTGTGTGGCATGTTGCAGAGTCCTGTTGCCAGACATAGGGACTTCTAGCAGCCACCCTCTTGACCCAGGGCAGCACTACCTCCCCCAGGCACTTGATGTAGGCCTCTATGTTGAGTTTGAGGCCATGTGGGAATGGAAGTATAACGTTGCCATCACTAGTGATCACTCCAAATACCATGATGTTAACTGGATGTTTCATTTTTATCACTTTTGATACATATCCTCAGATTGCACTGCCCTCCAACTTACACCCACACACTCTGAAACATTCGTACTGGAGTTTCTGACACAAATGCCAGGCAGTATAATATATTGTTTCTAAATTTCTGGCTGAGTGAATTGCGTCATGGTGCTGTTTTTCTCACAGTCAGTGCCCAACTGATCCTACCATACTGTGTAGTCGACAAAATCAAAAACAAAATTGCTCATGCACAAAATAAAAAATTTTAAATGGCAACAATTTACCCATCGCACCCTGTGTATGTATATATATATATATATATATATATATATATATATATATATATATATATGATATAATTGTTCTCTATATTTAAATATGTTATACTCATATATATTTAGTAATTAGTTATACAAGTTGCCTATTGAATATTATGCATTTTTAAATATTCCTGTGCTACTACACACTGAAAGACATTTCTAAAAGAAAAGAAAATCACTGAAATAGAATATGGATAGTCTATTTAAAAATTAAGTATAAAACATTTGTGCATTTGGTTTGTGTTAAGAGCAACGTACATTCTTTCTCTGAAGCTGTGTTTTCATATGCCAAATTAGTGGAATAAACACTGAATCAGAGTAGAACATTTTTCACAATAATAGCAGACATGACTATTAATTAATTCTGACACTGCACTACTTACTGGAAGGAAGGTAGTTATTAGAACATGAAACAAGATTCAGTATACATACTTCTGACCAATAAAATCCTGACTCATACTGGAACCGTTTTCATTGAATTACATTGTTTACTTTTTTTAATTTTTTTTTTTTATTCCAATCCGGTCAGCATGTTTAGCAGATTTAATGAAACAAGTCATAACATTAACCCTTTTGTTACCATATTTCTGTTGAAATACACTGTCTTTGTTTCAATTAATTTTGCAAACAAGAATTTAGTAAAATAGCTTCATAATTATTTTAAACTGGTATTTCAAACATAAATCAACATGAAATTTTGATGGACTTTTTTTTTTTTTAATTTAGATCATTTCTAAAATAAGAAGTTTGTATTTTGGGTGGGTTGATATCAAAAGGGATCAAGAAGTTCAAAGATTACTAAACTTGAAAATGCATATGATGAAATTTACTCATCATGATTTGTTCATCAAATTTGAGTATAGTTTAAAGTATATTTAAACATTGTATAAATTTTCGTAAATATTTTGTTTCTGAGAACTTACTTTGAATTCCTTTCATTTGTTTTCAAACAAATTCCTTTCATTTATTTTCAAACAAAATTTGATTCTAGATATAATGTTTTTACATACTTAGTTTTTAATTAATTAAAACTTAAATAGGATTTTAAAGAAGAGAATCTGAGTGAATTTTATACTCAAGTTAAACAAAACAAAAAAAAAAAGTGAGAAATCAAGAATAGGGACCGGGGTGGATATACTGTTGCCAGCTCAATTAACTCAGCTGAGTCTACATCAAATCTCCCATGTTATTTTGGAGCACAGTATAAAAATATCATATTGATTTGGTGAATTAGAATGGCACAAATAAATTGAATTCTCGTGGAATGTTATTTCATTATATCAACATGGCTTGGCTAGATTGATTGTATCTTAAACATCTCAACAGAAAAGAATGATTCATTGCTAGCTTGTGGCATAGAATTCATTATATTCACTTTTTTAACTGTATACACTATGTCATCTTAACAATTTGACTTTGATGAAGAAAATCTCTGGTTTGATAATACGATAAGGAGAACTACCTAGCATGTTCAGTGAAGTTGTTACAAGGATGAGCGTATCATTAAATATTCAAGATTAAATATACTTCATTAGTACTAGTGTGTTTTGTAACAATACCTTATCTTATCTAACTTCTGTTTTATCAAATGACACTTTCATACATTTTAGTCAATGATAATAATCATATGCTAAAATATGTCTGAAGCAAGATATGATCAGATGCGTACATGCATATGCCGCTGTGTGTGTGTGTACACATACATACATACATACATACATACATACATGCGCACTATTTGTTAGAAGCTGAGCATTCTTGAATTGTAACTCTGTTCACATTTCAAGATACTTACACAATCAGAAGCATGAGACTTAGTCATGATTCAGAACAGTCATTAAAGTGTCAGATAAAATGTCTTGCAATGTTTCTCCTGGCTCTCTGCACACCGGGTTGAAAAACCCTCAAAGGTGTCTTTGCCTTTCATCTCTTCAGGGTCAATAAATAAAATGCTAATCAAGGGAAGGAGCCACTTCTCCTTCCCTTATTCCCTCCATTTGCCACACTCTCTCAATAAGCTACATTTAAAAGGGCAAAGAACAAGTGTTCTCATTATAGCTTCTTCAGTCCTTTAGTAACCTCACTATGAACGCGCTAAGAATGAAAGTTACAATTCTAAAGTTTCAGCTGCTAATATAACATACACAATATACTTTACCTACTGAGTTCCTCTCCCCAACTTGTTTCTAAAAACATGTGTGTTTCAGTATGGATGTACGTGTGTGTGTGTGCATGTTTTTGTGTCTTGCATATGACTTTCAAGTTTCAACTGCATCCAGTAGTGAGGCCCTAGTATGAATGAGAGTTCCAGAGTTTTAAAGGGAGTGAATCCACCTCTTAACCACTATTGCTCCCAGATCTACTAGCCTGCGAGACACTGGGTGTGAAGGACCCTTAGTTCTTCTTAGAGCTTCCATTTAGGAGAAGGTAAAATGGTACAATGTAACCAGAAGTACAGTTGGTTGCTGATGAAGTCAACTTCTGTCGTGCCACTAGTTTTATTCCTGATTGCATTGAAAATGGGTTCAGTGCTCTGCAACATTCTATCCACTCACAAAAATTCGTGTATGAATATACATTCATGCAAACTATGATATTTATATACATGTGTACTTTCCTACATATATGTATATATACCATAAAAAACCCATGTAATTTGTTCACCTGTGTAATTTATGCAGGTGAATTTCAGGATAAAGTTTGTTAAAAAATAGCTTCAACTCATGTAAAATTCACACCCAAAAGTTTTCAGAATTGCTGATATGGCCAGGGGAAAAATGTTTTCAATTTAGTTGCATTTAGCATAACTTCACTTACTTATGATTAGATTTATTAAATTTTCATTAAATAAAAATAATGTCTGTTTAACAGGTATCACATTGAAAGCTATTAAATTACGAAGTGTTTATATTGTTTATAATAAACTTTTTTTTACATTTCTTGCCCACAAGAGATTATGTTCAATCTTTAGCATACGTCTATATCTCTTCTCAAATCAAGATCACAGAAAAAGTTGTTCATAATTCTTATCAACAAAAACAAAGCTGATAAATACGCACAAGTATTGCAAAATAAATTTAATTACTAATAAACATCAGCTTGGATGACACTTTACTCAACTGACAGAGGAAGGTGACCGATCAAACTGATTATGTAAACAGATTTCTGATTGGTTTAAAGTGTCTTCTTGTCTCAGGCTCTGATTTTCTTCCTATTCTTGTCAGAACCTTTAAAACAGAGCAACAAAATTTTGTTCCCTTTCACTCTTATAAAATGTCAAGCAAACTTGAAAATTTGTCATTACCATTTTAGCCAGGAGACCAAATTGATTGTTTGGTAACCCACTAAAATAAACAATAAAAATTGAAAGGAAAAAATAAACAACTTTGCAAGTTTAACTCAGTGTTTACTGAACAAGGGAGGTGCAAAATTTAAGAAGCAGCTTGCTAGAATATACACGTCTGTGAAGAGAAATGGACAAGAATAGCAAAAATCTACTATGCCAAAAGAACTGATAATACATACATTACAAGTGTTCTATGAAGAGAACATAAGATTGCTGCATAATTCAACATAAATGTGAAATTATATTATATAAGGTAAATGAAGGTTTCTGTAGGAATGCTGAGCCATATTCACTTAGTGAGTTTACATATGTAAGGATGAATTATGATGTTATCGTCATTGATTTCAGCGGTGATGAATTTCATTGTCTTAACATGGAGAAAGCGAGCAATAGCTTCCTGGTGGCAAATGCAAGCTAGTCTTCTTAAGTGGAGAAAAACTGATCGATTTAACGAAATTGCTGGGCTCCATTGCGATAGGTAGAAACTCCAAGCAATGTAAAATATGGCCTGGACTGTGATTACCAGCATGAACGTCAAACTTCAAAAAGAAGTTAACCATTTAATGGTTTTAGTAAATTTATACAGAAAAAGTAAGCATTATACTGTTCAGCATAAATAAAAGTCAACTTCATCATATTTTTTTCTGTAACAACCTACTCTGACATTAAATGACTGAACTTCCTGTACGAATATTTATATTTGTACGTCATTTTTCAACAAAAAAATTTCTAAAAAAATTTGGTAAATTTTGATCCTTTCACTCGCACGATTTTCACTATGGAAAAACTTGGATTTTTTTGTATGGAATCAAGTACCCTGACCTCCTAATATGCTGCAAACTCATTTTTGTTCAGAAAAAAGGTGGGGTGGGAAACCGAATCATCCTCATATCCCAGAATCATTGGAATTTCTTTTTTTTTTGTTGTTGTTGAATGAATTCTGATGATCTGATATGCTACAAAACCCTTTTTTGGGGTCCAGAAAATGGGGTGGGCGCCTTGGAAATTTCCCCCCCCCCCATTGATCTTTTTATCCACGATTTTCAATAAGAAAAAAAAACTCAGATTTTTCTGCATGGAATCAAGTACCCTGACCTAATATGCTGCAAACACTTTACTTTTGTTCAGAAAAAAAGGCAGGGTGGGAAACCACACCCCCTTCATATCACGGAATCATTGGACATTTTTGTTTTTTTCATTGACTGAATACCGGTGATCTAATATGCTACAAAACCCTTTTGGGTCAGGAAAATGGGGTGGGGTGGAATCCTCAGAAATTTCACCACCCCCCCATTTTCAAAAACTTTTGCTATTTCTTTCTTTACCCATAATCTTAGATAACATTTTGCAGAAATAACAATTTCAAGAGAGTGTAGATTACATTAGATTGAAAATTCAAAGAAATTTGAAATGAATAAGTGAAAATGCAGAGGCTATAGAAGTTAGTGGTAACGAAGTGTGTGGAGAGTTAACAAACAATAAACTCATCTAAAAAAAAAAGACATGAAAGAGTTTTTGCATGTACATGTGAAACGAAGTAAAAGTATAATAATAACAAATTATCTTTTTGCTACTTCTTAAAATCACTGGATATAATATATATAATTATCCCAAATAGATTTTCCCTTTGCAATTTTTGGCACCGAAATGAGTTTCATTTTTGTGCAGGGAGAGTGAGAGAGAGAGAGAGAAAGAGAGAATGAGTGAGTGAGAGAAAGAGAGAAAGAAAGAGAAAAAGTACTATTCGAGCGTGATCGATGCTAGTGCCATCTGACTGGCCCCCTTGCCAGTCACACTTGAAAAGCACCCACTACACTCTCGGAGTGGTTGGCATTAGGAAGGGCATTCAGCTGTAGAAACCTTGCCAGAGCAGACTGGAGTCTTATTGCAGCTTCCTGGCTTGCCAGTCCTTGGACAAACCATCCAACCTTTGCCAGCATGGAAAGTAGACGTTAAATGATGATGATATATAATGATATATATATAATTATGATGAATTGTTACCCATTCAATGTTTAGGTAAACTTCATCACTCACTCACTCACTTTCTCTCTCTCTCTCTCTCTCTCTCTCTCTCTCTCTCGCTCTCTCTCTCTCCACACAAAGATGAAATTCATTTCGGCGCCAAAAAATTGCAAAGGGAAAATCTATTTGGGATTATTATATATATTATATCCAGCGATTTTAAGAGGTAGCAAAAAGATATTTTGTTATTATTATACTTTTACTTCGTTTCACACATACAAGCAAAAACTCTAACATGTATTTTTTTAGATGAATTTATCGTTTGTTATCTCTCCACACACTTTTATAACCTCTGCATTTTCACTTATTCTTTTCAAACTTCTTTGAATCTTCAATCTAATGTAATCTACACTCTCTCGAAAATGTATTTCTGCAAAGTGTTATCTAAAATGGATATGAAAGTGGAATTGGGGGTGTCACCCCATTTTCCAGACTCCAAAAAAGGGTTTTGTAGCATATTAGATCACCGGAATTCAGTCAATGAAAAAACACAAAAATTTCCAATGATTCTGTGATATGGAGAGGCGGCCCAGTTTCCACCCACCATTTTTTCTGAACAAAAATAAGGGGTTTGCAGCATATTAGGAGGTCAGGGTACTTGATTCCATGCAAAAATCGAATTTTTTTTTCTTAGTGAAAATTGTGTGGGTGAAAGAATCAAATACCAAAAGTTCTGGAAACTATCTACTCATGTAATTTACGCACCCACGAAAGTTTATCTTTGTTTTTGTGTAAAACAAGTACGTAAATTACATGGGTTTTTACAGTATGTATATATATATATGTAAAAAACATATATGTCTATTTCTCTGTGTGTATAATACACACACACACACACATACATGTATATACTAACCTAAGTAAATATAGCAAATTTGCTGATACAAATGTGTATGTTTCATAAAGAAACATTTATCCACACTGTGTAAATTAAACTCAGTGGTTAAACTATTAGCCTTTCTTTACAAATTGAGTAGTGAGTTAACTAGTTTCACCTAGTCATGACTGGCTCATTTAAAATATTTACTTCTAATGCATATTGTTGTGACAGATTACTGATTGATAAATCGTATATATATATACTTATATGTATATATTTAGTAAGCGTGCATTTAGTCTTACTGTACAAATAGACCTTATTGTTAAACCACAAAGCTTTCTCTGCAAAACAACCTGAAGAGCAGTTCTAGTTTTGCACTGTCATTTCTAGTTAATTAAGAGTACTTGCTTAATTTGTTTTCCTGATAGAGACTGTAGCTTACAATTACTTCTGAAAAATGCAGTGAAAGGTAGACACTGCTTTTTTCTCAATTACATCTCATTATATTTGTTAGTCAAACTTATTCATTAGTGATGCATACATGTCACTGTTTCTGAATCTTTTTGTTTTTTAAATATACTTTTACCCCAAAAGATTCATATCTGTCAGTATATGCAGTATATTTTTCTGCATCACTCACTTTGCTTATTTTAATAGATATCATTAAATCATATAAGACACCACAATATTCTGTAGAGGTTCTTTCAAATGTGCTACCATGTAAATAACAAGTTTAACATATTCTGGCTTCATTTCTTTTCCTTTAAATTCTGAATATTGATTTCTTACCATGACACATCTATAAAATATCTTTAAAAATTTAAACATTCTATGGTGTTACACTTTATATGTAACTAGTTTCATTTTTTCCAATAATGTTCCTGTACTAAGATGTTCCTTATCTGCATGAGTCATGACATTTTGTGAACTGAAGTGATAAATAAGACAAGATCAATAACTAGTAGTCTTGCTCTACTAAATTTTCAGTTTCTTCATTTGGAGACATTGCTGCTACAGTTACTTCCCTCTAAGCATTTGACATAGATAAATGCAGTTTATTGACTGATACCTGTTAGTGCTTTGTAGTTTTTCAGTTTCTGTCAACATCTTTAACTGATATATAGGCTACAATATGTCCCTGGCCTAAACATTTAGCTTTACAATTAGTTAATTACTTCACACATGAAAATGTATGTCCATTGCTTGCTTGGAACTTTTCTGTTCACTTCTACTGCACTGCATGTTTATGAATGTAACAATCAAATTTATTAATTGGATTACAACAAGCAGAAATTGTTAAATAGTCTGTCAGCTCAAAACATGGACAAACACACACGTGCACAAACAAGCATGCATGTGCACAAATACACACACATGCACATACACACATAGTTATATTATCCTGCTTAAGCTACTATATCACCTGTTACTTATTTTGATTTAGATGGGATGGAGATGATACTAGATAATAAAACAATAATTGAAGGATGGATCAGGGACTGCTGGAGCAGCAAAAGCATGCAAATGAAGCTGCCAAAGTGCCAAAGCTAATCGAAAGAGACTCGGCAGTTGTCTGCTGCTGAGATTTGTTAAGTAATGTTCATTTACTCACCTTTACACATTCAGTTTATATCTTAATAATTTGAAACTGAAAAATTGCATCTTTCCATAAAATTGTTTTACTACATCATCATCATCGTTTAACGTCCATTTTCCATGCTGGCATGGGTTGGACGGTTTGACTGGGGACTGGCAAGCCAGGAGGCTGCACCAGGCTTCAATATGATCTGGCAGTGTTTCTACAGCTGGATGCCCTTCCTAATGCCAACCACTCTGAGCATGCAGTGGGTGCTTTTTACATGCCACCAGCATGGGAGCCAGTCAGGCAGCACTGGCATTGGCCATTTTCGGATGGTGCTTTTTATGTGCTACCGGTACAGGAGCCAGTTGGGGCAGGGGTACTGGCATCGACCATGTTAGGATGGTGCTTTTTACATGCCACCAGCACTGGGAGCCAGTCAAGCAGAACTGACAATGACCGACGTATGCATCGTGCTTATTGCATGCCACCAGCACAGGAGCCAGTCAGGTGGCACTGGCATCAACCACAAACACAATTTTCATTTGGTTGTGATTTGATTTGATTTTGATTTTACTTGATTCAATAGGTCTCCTCAAACACGGAATGCTGCTCAACGATTAAAAGGTACTTTTTAAATGGGCTGGTCATGTGACACTGGTATAGGAAATACTTTTGTGTATGAGAAATAGATATCTCTTAGAATAATTAAAATTGAGGGATTGGTGAGTGAAATATAAACAATACTCAATAACAATAGCTTGTCATTGAGTCATGATTTTATTTGTTGTGATTATTTACCTTAAAGAGCATGAAAACAAAGAGCATCAGAGTTCCTGACATGATATCTCTTCTATTTTGCTTTTTAAACTTCTGATTTTATCTACTGTTTTTGTGAAAAGCCATTTCTAACAAACTGTGGAAAGATATTTGATATTGGTCTAGTTGTAAATTTTTTCAAGTATGACGAAGTTTATCAAATTACAAGGCTCCGTTTTCTTGTTTTCTTCATGCCAAATTATAGATAAAAATGTAACGATATACTGGAAATTCTCAAGATTGCTACTTGAGTCATGACTTTATTCAATGTTTCTGACTCCACTAATCTTTCTTGTTTCCTAACATAAAATTGTTTGTCATAACATTCCTTTCATTTCTTGATCTATCATACTTTCTTTACAAACTTTTAGTATAATTTCTCTAATGATAATAAATATCTTATCTCTTTGAGAATCTCTTAATACCTCTCAGCTAATCTCATTTACATACAATATTTGATATCAAAATTCTTATAAATTCAGTTGAGAAAAATGTTTGTGTGTATTTATATGTGTATATAAGTGTGTGTGTGTGTGTGTGTGTGTGTGTGTGTGTGTGATAAAATATCATATTAATAAAAGGATATATTTAGATAACCCTTGTACATACATTTTTATGTTATTTGAAAAATATTTAAAAAGTAAATATTTAAAAACAAATATAATTTCCTCAGCAATTGAAATCGAAATAAATGCTTGAAATGAAGCAAAATATAGCATTCGCTGTTACAAGTTGAATGCAAACCATATGGTTGATGTAGGAAAAAATGAAAAAGATAGAACGAAGAAAATAGAACTGGAAAAACAATAATAATGGCCAAAACAAAATGTGAAAGATGAATGTCTAATAAACTAATGTTCACGCACACATGCATATATATGTATGTATGTTTGTATATGTGTGATATCAAATATGTTAAGGATGTATTCTCTTTCTCTTGTTTTGAATAAATCTTTTTTCATGTCCATTATTCACTACAGTGTGACATGATCCTCTAAAGAATTTGAAGTAATCAGAAGTAATCATTTTCAGTATTAGAGATATCATTGCTTGATTTCTACTGCAATGAAATTGCAAATTAATTTTTTTAATTTGTTTAAACCAAATAGCAGAATATATCTGTTATTTTCTTTCACAAATTTTGTTTTCTCTGCTCAAAGTTGTATGATCCTAGAAATGACTTTTGTTTTAAATTAAATATATTTGAAGTACTTTCAACCATAAACATAGTTTTATTTCTATTCTGTTTCTGATTGATGGATTTCTACTCCAACATGGTTAACTACTTTTAAAATTGTTTTAATTTTTTTACTCCTCTTTTCTTGTATCCATTTGTATCCAAGCTTGGATTCCTTTATTGTGAACACAAGTTGACCTGCTCCCGATACTCATGTTTAATTAGTTATTGTTGTTGCATATGTATCAATTAAAACTATATAAATTTATCAGAAAACTAACATAGTTATTTGAGCTGGTTTCCTAACTTCACCTGGCAATTCTCTTAATAACAAAGCTACCATGTAAGTCCCCTCACCTTTTGGCATTTGGGCGTGCCTTTGCTTTGTTGCTGCACAATTGATATGATCTTAGAAAGTGTGTGGCAGGAAAAAACAAAGACAAAGCTGCATGACAGCCAGCTGATACGGGCAACTAAACTGTCTCTTACAAGAAAATTTGTATACGTATGTGTGATAATAATTCATGTTTAAAGACTGTAAATGTTTCTGAAACTTGCATAATTTGAAAGTATTATAAAAGAGATATACTAATTGGGCAATTCTTGAGTTTCAGGCATTACTTTAAATTCCATTGCAGATGAAAATCATTTTTCTATCATGACTGGTTTATTCTGAAGCCATTTTGCAGCCAAATTCTTTGTCATAAGCTCAGTTTATTTTGGCATAATTGTTATATATGTGTGTGTACACACACACACACACACACACACACACGTGTGTGTATGTATGTAGAAGAAGAAAAGGAAAAGATAAGAAAGGTTCTCTAACAATGCAGGAAGTTTACTAAAACCTTTATATTTAGGTCCAAAAGCCCATCTTCAGATGGATGCTGTCTGAGGATGGGCCTTTGCACCTGGAAAGAAAAAAGAAAACAATTCAGTTCAATCTCTGAACTCCATCAGGTGTCTTATTCCTGAATATGGTCAGTAGTTTAGTGGATAAGGATATCACTAAATTTTGATGAGTTCAATAACGGTAGTGTGAATAAAATTATTATAAATGTTTATATTATATAAGGGGTAATAATCCAGGAAATCATGAATCACATTTTGAATAGTTTGACTTTTAACCAACTCCATTTAAGGTGCTGGTGGTGTTTAATCTCAGCCAGCCCTGGTCAAAGGCATTCCCACCATGACTACTGTAAATGTTTGTCAGACATAATACACTAATGTGAAAGGGGTTTTTTTTTTTTTTTGACATTTTTTTGAAGTAGGTGTGGTATAATACAAAAAGATTTTAATGTTATTTATAACAGATCAAGACACCACTTTTATGTTTCTGTCTTGATTCATTCACATTGTGTGTGCATATTCTGAGTATGTGTGAATGTGTGTTGTATCAGTTGGAATGGAGATTATGATAAGATTAATCTTAAACTTTCTTGAGAATGTCTCTGATATCTTTGAGTATGTTCTTTGTGAATGTCATAATTTCCTAATCTTTATATGTGTGTGTTATACTGTGTGTCTGTGTTACTCTTTGTTTGTGAGTGTATGCACATTTACATATTAGTTTTTCACTGATTACAAAACAAAACAAGTTGCTGAATGACAAAAGTTAGATGTATTTAACTAGAATCATTGTAAAAAAAAAACAAAAAACAAAGAGCTGAAAATAAATTATGTGCTAAAATTAGTTAAAAATCATAAACAATGTTTTTTTAACCAAAACAAAATGTTCAACTTCAGCTTAACTCCATGATTCCTACATGGAACAAATCATTGTTTTAAGTCACCCAACAGTTCAAACTTCTACACTTGTTGACCTTTATAAGTATATGAGATAATTTTATGTGTGCATGCTTGTGTGTGTTGATGTATCTGTAAATTTTGTTTGTTTACTTATGTGTAATCGTGTTATGTTTCATAGTATCTGATTTGCCTGTATATTAATGCACATGTACATACAAAAAATTATAAGAAGGACCTTATTATTTCTAGATTTTCTTTATCAGGCTTTTTTGTTTTTTGCATATCTATATATCATGATCTGAGATTTTTCATAGATTAGCTACTTGAATCAAGGATATCTTTCATTGGCATTTGTATCAAGATGTTCTTGATGGCCTATTTACAACATATTTGCTATTATTATAATAGTGGTATCATGGTGGACTAGGTGTCTTGTCTTTACTTATCTTTCTTTGTGATGGGGTAAAATTCTGCCAGAATAAGCTTCACTTTTCTTCTCTCTGGGATTGGTAAAATAAGTATCATTTATATTGTAGTGTTAGTTTAATTGAATGTAGACTTCCCCTACTAATGAGTGGCTTTATGCCAATGTGAAAGATTATTGTTGTTATCTGCAATTTTTGGAAGGACGTTTATTGCAGTTTTTTTTTTCCTTTCAATTTTATTTTCTGTTGTAATTATGAGGCTTTTGTGACTTAAGTTTAGGTTACTACTTATTATATATATGTTTGACTATATATAACAGTCTTAACATTAACTATCACGAAGTGATTAACCTTGATCTAAGGATTCCTTTTTCTTTTTGTTCTTTGAATGTATTAAAACATATTCAACAATGTAAGCATACCTTCTATTGTCTTTTTATATTGTTAGTGATAGTAATGAATGGTTTAACAAACTATTTGCATAACTCACTTCTGAATTAATTGATATTTTTGTTCCTTTTCCGACATTGATATTATTTGTTCTTTATTTATCTCTCTTTCTCTACACCTTGCTTATTCATCTTGTACAAACTCAGTATTTTTGGGAAGAGGATATATGGATTTAGTAAGATCCTAATTAATAGATCCTGATTAATTCTAAGAATAGGAAGGCTGTGTGGCTGTGTAATTTACTTCCCAGCCACATTGTTTCACATCAGCTCTACTGTGCGGCATGTTGGGCAGTGTCTTTACCTATAGATCAGCTATGACATGTGAAAAACTGAAAGAGGACAATCATATATCTGTGTGTGTGTGTGTGTGTGTGTGTGTGTGTGTGTGTGTGTGTGCACGCATACTAGTCTGTGTATTTGTTTACATCTACAGTCACTTTTTTTTTACTGTGCAGTTGTGTGTGATTTGAGTTTTATTATCAAGAAACTGTCTGTGCACTTCATGTCTTTGAAGTTATATGAAAACAGGTAAGATTTAGTATTATTATAGATATATAATTATATATATTATTTCATTACACAGCAGAATGGTGTGGGAAAATGTAGTACCTCTTAAATGTGCATCTTTTGATGGAGATGAATTGTTTCTTGTATAGAGAAGAAAATCAGCCTCATGGGAAAGTTTTTTATGACTATGTTAATATGTTGTACAACTTTCAGAATCCTTGAACTGGAAAATTACATAACACCCATTGAGCATATGAGTGAATTAATTAATTTTATGTGAGTAAGTATTTCTAGCCATTTCCTAAAACAATTTTTGGGCTATAATCCATAGGATAAATATGTGTTGTTTACAATTGAACGATTTCAGTTTAAACTAAAAGCAAAACTCAAAACACTTCCTTATACAGAATAAAATCAATGATATACACCAGATGATGTTATCTGGTTTTGAAAGCAATCTAAGAGACTATGTTTGATTCTAACTAACCTGAAGCTTATGATACTCTGCTAGAGATTCTTCAATTGTTAGACTCAAGAGGTCTCTCCAGGTTTTGTATTATCTAAATTGTTTTAAAGTAAAGTTTAAAATACTTTTTTTCATAGAATACATAGATTATGGTCAAGATGTTATGATACAAGGGGATGTAGAATTAATTGCTTGTATGTAAGAAAGAATGGTTTCTGAGTAGTAATAGATATTATCAGAGCTATAGTCATGAACTGATTGATTCAGAGAGCAATAATATATTCAACAGGAATACTTACACCATAATTAACTACAAACCACACATATTCACATACATATTCACTTGTATTACTATGCACACATACACAAACACACAAATATGATACTTTACACAAGTGGAGAATTGTAGAAAGGGGAAGTACCGTGTCTTTTCAGAAAAAGAATAGTGAATTTAAATACGTAATTTTAGCAATAAAATTACATGTTTGTTTGTAAACATCATTGGTTCCTACCTACAGTTTCAGTTAAAATGAGGTTAACATATAATGTCACAAACTAGTAATAATTATTAACTTACTCACCTTCACGCTAGTGCTTATGGTCCAGTCAATTAGTCTTATGTAAATGGTGCTATATAGACACAAATATGTAATAGTGGATATATTCACATGCACTCACATAATTAAGAAGAACCTGTAGAAAAATATGTTCATTCATTCAACATCAATATACATTGATATTACTGTAACAATAGTGTCATGCACTTTTGAATGATATTATATTAAGTTCCAATGAGTGATAATGTTCTTCATGCTACAAGTATTATTGCTAACATGTAGAAATTAATGATTTATATTTGCCAAATATCAAGTGAATAAAATGGGTGAAAATGGGAATAGATTCAACTTCTTTAATTAAACTTTAAAAAAAAACGATTCTCCTCTTTTGATAAAATGAAAACATAACATGCAAGAAGCTAATGAAAACTAGTTACTATATCTAAATCTGTGTGTATACTCTCTCTTTTGGACTATGAAGAAATAGAAATTTCTTTCAGTAACATTTTCAAGAGCTAGTTATTAGACATATATCAGTGTTTTCAAGCTAGTTTTATGTTTTTGATGTGGTCTAGAATGTTTGGGTATGTAGTATTCATGCCTACATATTTGTGTAGTACTTAATTGTGGTCTGCAGTTCTGCTTCTAGTGAGTGAATAATTGATAAGAATCAAAGTATCAATTTGTTTTGAAGAGGATGCCTTAATTTTTGGAATGCAGCTTAGGCATTGGTTTAAGTCTTGTAATCATCATGAAGAATTAGACAAAATTTATTGCAGCTTTATGAGTTTTTAAGTTGTTATCACTTGAAATAATGTAGAGCTGTGATAAATCCTTTATAATAAAATAACTAAAACAGGGTTTACTGCTATCGTGCTTCCACATTTCAACTTCAAGAACAATGCGATAAGAAAGATATGAAAAATGTTGTAGCTGTTTACTAAAGCATAGAGAATTGCACATATTTCTGCATTTAAATAGTCAGTAGAAACCTGATTGAATGTGGTCCATTGTTGTTACATGATATCAACAATCTTATCTTTTCTATGAAAAACAAACAGCTAAAAACATTCAGTTTTGCCAATAATTACCTTTAGTTTATATGCCTGAGTAATGACGATATAAGATTGAACTGTTGGATATAAATCTGAAGATTCTTTTATAGTCTTTGGTGCTTTTTCTATACATCTGACTATGAAATTAATGCCAATGTTTATTACTAATCCAGTAATATTATAAATAAATGCTACATATCTCAGAACATTTAACAATGCAATTTAATTCTATAATTTATATTATATAACTAATAAGCATTCTTTGTTAGTGCGTTAAAGTGTGTCATTAAGCGGTTTGGGTAGTCAGCTCACAATTGTAAGATCATGAGTTTGATTCCCAGCAGCAGGAATCAGTAGGTGTCCTTGAGCAAGACATTTCATTTCACATTGCTCCAGTTCATTCAGCTGTCAAAAATGAGTTGTACATATAACTCAGAAGGACACTTTCTGTGTCACACTTAATCTCTCTGAGAACTACATTAAGGATATGCATGTCAGCCATTTGTATGTTCATTTTACAAGCAAGATTTTCTCTTGATAGGATCAACTAGAACACTTGTAACTAATGGAGTGCCAGTTATTCTTCCTTGGTGAATGTCCATAAAATGGTGTAAACAAAACAATCTCCCCTGTTTTGTTTCAGATGTATGTATATGTGTGATGTGTGTGTGTGTGTGTGTGTGTATGTATGTATGTATGTATGTATGTATGTATGTACAATGCACACAAATGTATGAAAGCTAGTACTCAGTGTAAGCTATGGACACATAAGAGGTGCAGCAATATCAAAGGAAGGTTAACTGGGAAGATAGTTTTTGTGTGTGGAAAATGCTCAGGGGCAATAAACACTGAAAATGTGAAGAAAGCAGCTTCCGTCACATTCCAGCAGGAAAAACTACAAGTAGTTGATAGCTTCCGTTACCTAGGTGACCAAGTCAGAAGTGGGAGTGGATGCTCTGAGAGTGTAGTTGCTAGAATAAGAATAGCCTGAGCAAAGTTCAGAGAGCTCCTATCTCTGCTGGTGACAAAGGCCCTTTCGCACAGAGTAAAAGGTAGACTGTATGATGCATGTGTGCAAACAGCCATGCTACATGGCAGTGAAACATAGGCCGTGACTGCTGAGGATATGCATATGACCATTAAACAAAGGGAAATTATTGTGTGGTTGACTGTCATTAAGACAAAAGAGCTAATAGACCACTAAGTAAGGGGAGGAGGTAAAACTAAGTGACACGTACATGGAACCTTATGTGCATGCTTGTGAGTGTGTGCGGGTACATGCGTATATAGATATATGTGTGTGCATGCGAAAATATGCGCAGTTTAAACACGTTTTAACCTTATAGCTTTCCCACACTGTTTTTGCTTTTAGCCCTATAAAAAATTTTTTTGTGTGCATGTGTATGGGTGCAGGGTTGTTGTGTGCATGTGAGTGTGGATGTGTATGCATGTATATATATATATATATATATGCATATGTACATATATGTATAATTTTTGGCAAGTATGTGGGTGAGCATGTGTGTGTTTAAAGCAAGGGTGGTTTAGTATATAAATATAGGCAAATGTACGGATTGGTGCACTTACGCGAACCTTTAGACTGCTCTACTCCCTTACTTTTACCCCCTCCCCTTACTTAGCGGTCTATTGGCTCTTTTGTCTTAATGATGGTCAACCACACAGTAATTTCCCTTTGTTTAACAGTCATTTTTCACAGGAATTTTCAATGGCCAGATAACTGAAGAGATGTTGGCATGGGCTCCCACCCTGGCATCCGAAACTCGGAGTTTTATCATGGTTACTGAATAAGCGTCACATATTTTTACAGATAAATTCCTCTATTTATGTAATACCAAGCTCTCTTTCTTTCTTTTGTTGTCCTTCCTATCAATATATATATATATGTGTGTGTGTGTGTGAACAGTTTCTGGTGACTATTAAAGCAAGTGAAATATGACTATATTACAAACCAAGTCAAGTATGTTTTTAAGACATGCAAAAGTTAATTATTTTTCATCTTTAGAGACATAAGAACTTTTTTTTAAATCTATAAGAACTTCAGTTTGATGTTTATGAGCATTGTACTTTTGCCAAAAAATGTACTTGTATTTTTTTAATTATTTGAAATGTAAAACTTCCTAATTGAGTAATGGATAGCTAATTAGTAAAATATTTAAGAAGAATTCAAGATGAAATTTGATTAAAAGTATGTTGTGATTCTAAGGATTTCACTACAGTTGATATTTGCAAGAATCCAGTGACCAGAAGGTAGACAAAATTAAAACTAAAGCATCATATTGTGCTAGAACTATTCAAAATAATTTCTATAGAATAATCTTGTTTGTTGTACTGAGTGTGCAGATGTAATTATGATATTTTATAAACTGGTTTATCCATGGATATATAGAAAACAGATACTGAAAAATCAACTAAAATATCCAGGAATGAACAACTTCGATGATGGACCTGAAGATTCATTATATACTATTTAACTCTCAAATGTCTTGTGCTACAAAACAATTGCAACTATCACCAAGACTTGAAATGCACTTAGCTACAATTCAAATAGTATTGTTGTTTGGCTCAAAAATCAAAGCACAGAAACTAAGTGCTCTTCTTCAGAAAGAACTTGCTCTGAAAAGACTTCTGTCTGCACCATGTATCTTTATTTTTAGCAGATTATTGTGTTTGTTTTTTGTAGATTATTTCATATTTTTCTTTCATCATAATAATACCTCAAGTTATGAGGAAGAAGCTAGTGATTTTGTTTATTACTAATTTATTTATTATTATTTATTGATGATTTAATTCAAGAAAGAAAGCTTAGACATGGTGAAAATAGGCAGAATGATATTTTAGTGTCATTTGATTATACCAATGTGAACTTTATATAGGGATTTATCAATTCTCTGCATGTGAAATGATCATATACTTAATTATTGCATTCAATCTTTCATTAGTGATGTAGGCTTTAAAAACTTTGAACATAGAGGCAAGTCCCATTGAATATTTTCTTCAACTTTCTCCATGAGAAACTTCTGTTAGGATGAGAGATGAGGTCACATGATAGGCACATTAACACAGCAATACCACCTTCATTACAAAAATGAAAATGAAGGCATATCTCAGAATGTGTTTTCTGGTGCTAAGTGTGCATCTAAGTTACGGAAACTATTGGAACACAATTTTAGCTTTGAGATAGGAAACCAAGGAATCAATATCTTATAAATTGATGTGAAAACTCTGTGTAATCAACTTAGCTGTATTCAGTTCACTAGGGCAGATGAAAGTGACATGGCAAGAGGTAAATGTCTATAACATGTAAACATAATATTTACAATTTACACCAATAATTATTGCATCATATCAACAAGTTTCATTTAAATTCATGCAATAGTCATATTTTTATGATTTTTTTTCTAACAAGGCCGGGAGACTTAAATAACAAGAGCACAACAAGAATTTGTCAGAAATTGTTCAAATATTTCAATTTTATTAAGAACACCTACTTCCAATTGGAAATGAAGCTAAGGATAACACATTATTAAGGAAAACACATAGAGGGAAGAAACTCGGGAAACTGCTGTCTTTCATTACAGCAAAGAAAATTGCTGCATGAAGTATAGATTTATATGTCAGACGTGATGTCTTTCAACAAGAAACACAATCAATGTTCGCAGAAATCCTGCATTTGAGAGAATACAATTAAACATTATCCACTTGGTGTACCAAAGAGTTTGAGTTTGCAAAATATCAGAATTTATGAATATAGGCAACAGGAAATATGATACTGCATTGGATATATTATATGAAAGAATGATACGAATCTAGTGTGAACATTTTCCTGAGTTTCTAGCAGTTGTAATATAGAGGCAAGTCCCAGAATGTTTTCATTGAAATTGTTGAACCTTGTAGATGAGATAACCTAGAATCGATATGTTTGATAAAATTAGCTTCCTGACAGTATTCAATCAATATTGCTATAAAAAAAAAACATGCAAAATAGATCATAATGTTGATTAGGAGGTATTCACTACATGACCCAGACTGATCTCCGTCTTTTACAATATACTATACATGAAAGATTTTCACTTTTTAAATAATATATAATACTCCCAATTTAAAGTTATTTTCATTTCAATACTGCCAGCTCTACACATTCCTATACATTTCCATTTTAACATGCTAATGATGAAATCTATTGTGTATATGAAATGAGAATCCTTTCATTGTCCATAAAATGGGTTAAACATTCCCAAAACCCATTTCTTCAACTTCAGATTTGCTTTTATAAATCTCTTATTGCTTGGCATTTTAAATTTCTGATTGAAACAATTATATGATATACTTATGTTGCTATTGATTCTGTGAAGTGTAAACAGTCCATTACATGTTTTGTGTCTAAAATATTTGCATCATCAGTTTTCATTATTTTCCTGACATTTGCACTTTGATACTCCAACTAGTAATTGAGTTTTCAAACATAATTGTGGTATATGGGACCGTTATTAAGTAGTATCTAATCTATTATGCTTCCTAATAAAGTTTGCATATAAAGAGGCCAGTAGTGACCTTCACCTAATGAAGATAAGAGCTTGCACAAATAATGTGCATGAGTTGATATAGCTAGCAGTTAAACTTAGAATATAAAGGGTTGTTACTAAATACTGAAAAGCATCTAGTCTGCTGCTTCCTCACCACCTTCAACAATGTTTAGTGATAGTTGAAACTTATGTTTTATCAAAATGCATATACCAATTTACATTAAAAAATGAAAATATTGATCAAGTTAACTGATGAACTATTTCACTAGAAATTATAAGAAATTTCAGTCATTACAGATTTAACAAATGAGGTCTAGTGCTTGATTAACCTAACAGCAAGAACAGCAAATGCTATTGGCTGCACATTTACAGGAGCTCCACACTAAATACTTATTTACTGTAGTACTATACCACCTTCGACTTATATGAATACTGGGTGTTTAATATTGGTCGAAATCTCAAGGCACTTCCAAGGTTTAATATACTTAAGCAAATTACAGTCATCACATTGATAACAGCAAAAGGGTAGTGTTCACTTTTGGGTGCTAAGTAATAAAGTTACCATTCTTTCTCACTATTTTGATGCATTAAATTCATCATACTGTAACTGAGACTAATTATAATTTCTATTATAAACAAGACTGGTTGAATAAATCATATTATTACTAATATATTAGAGACAGTCTAAAGATAATTATCTCCATTAAATTAAATTGGAGTTTTTAAACTTGTAAAAAACACTTTATGTGTGTAGTATTTACTTTAACCATGTGCCTTATGCACAAATATCAAGCATGAAGTAATAGAGTATCATTTTCGATGTCAGGCAATGAAA
Organism: Octopus bimaculoides; assembly: GCF_046866305.1. Taxonomy (NCBI): domain Eukaryota; kingdom Metazoa; phylum Mollusca; class Cephalopoda; order Octopoda; family Octopodidae; genus Octopus; species Octopus bimaculoides. Next base: position 101,697,066 of record NC_142930.1, on the reverse strand, counting down.
CAAAATTTACATTATAATAGGTCTGTTTCTCAGTAGAGAATATTTGTGTGTATCTTCGTTTTTAAGTAACAATTTGATATATTAGGAAATTCATATAATGTAACAAATAAGATTTGTGAATGTAGCTTTGATTTAAAAGGAAATCAGGATCTATAGAAAAAAGATTTCACTTATTCAAATCTGCCTCGTAATTTATCATGTTTAAACGGTTATCTTCTAATGTTAATCTTTTAAATGTCTCAAGCACATTGATTAGCTTGTAAATATCAAGATTGAGGTAAAAGTATAAATAATAAAATCCTTGTATCTGTTTCAATTACCCTAACCTCATCTAATTGATCTATATAAATGGAACCTTCAGAAATACAACTGAACCCATAAAAATAATTCAAACTTTGAGTTGAATATATCTTTAGCAAACTAATATTATAATATTTTCATCCTACTATGAGTGTGACATGTACTATTGGCACTAAGTTGAGTTTTCACCCAAGTATCATTTCTGATAGTTCTAATCTCTGTAACTGTAGATAAGTACCACATCCACTTAAGAGTTGATTGCTCAACATTAAAATAGTTATTGAACTGTATGTTATCTTCTCTAGAGTCATCTAAGCCATCAATACATTGGCTTTGGTTCTGAATGAATTTAACTGTAAATGTAAAACAGTTGGAAAGCATCAACTTAGCAGTAACAACAACAAACCTATTGAATGTTTAACAGATAGAGTATGATTTTAAATGACTTCAAAACCACAAAGAGGATTTTGTTTAAATAAGGAGTTGATCAAATTAAAATAATTTGTTTCTCTAAATTGCCCATCAATAAAATATGGTTCAAAAGAATACAAATGGAGATTCAAAGGATTTTGTGTCTATTGGTAGTATTTGATTTAATGTCCTATTGGTTAACAATCACTTCACCACCACTGCCTCCTTCTTCCTGATTTGCCTATTCAGATATTTACTTAGAATTAATAGACATCAAATATTCACTGTCCCCTAATTATTTTCTTTTTATTTTATATGTCCAGCTAATTTAATGCAGTAATATTGATCACCATCACCACTACCATCATAACTATCATCCTCATCATCAACTACGAAATTCTGTGGAGCATTATTGATTAATCTGATTTCTGTCAAACTTATTCATATCTCTTTTTCCTTCTTTTTGTTTCTTGTCGCATCCTCTTCTCCACTGTAGCTTTTAAACTTTTCTAGATAGTAACAAATCAAATGATTCAGTGTTTTACAATAGTAGTGATTCACTAACTACTGTATGCTTGTGTACCTCACCCTGCTAAAAAAAGCAGACAAATCCCCATTAAATAATATTTTATTGTCTTACAAAAGAAAGGTCACATTCACTAATGTAGTGCTAGATGCATTATATCAGGAAAAAGACTATATTTGACCCTTTCATGCATGTGGGTATATAATGTCAGTAAACTCTTATACCCACACTGATCATAACTGATATAAAACTTAATTTCCAGTGTAATTTTTGAAATAAATATTGATCCTGTCTTCTCCATAGTCAAATCTTTTGTTAACATTTTATGGATAACCATCATTTTTTTCTTTCTAGGTTTTCTTGATTACATCAATAATCACCAACTTAAAGCCGGTTCATATTAATTCACAACACATCTTACATTATACTGTTGTTTTGAAAGCAATACTTAATGGCTGTAATTCTCATCAGGCTTAGCTGAGTCAATAGTTTTTTGTTCTTATAGCTCTTGAATTCTTCCTCTCTCAATTGCTCCCATTTTATATTCTCATTGATGTAATTTGTTGAAGTTTATTCTTGAAAATCCCTCTATGCATAGTAGTGAGAATGAGCAACAAAACTTCTAATTACTACTTCGAAATGGCCAGCATTAAGATTATCAATGTGTTGGGGAAAATAATCAAGCTAAGTTGATGCTGATCAGGTATATTTTGTTATAGAAAGCAATTTTCTTGATAGAAGCAAACCAATAATCTGGGTCTATTGGTAGCAACAGTTAGAATGTATAATCATTTACAGAAAATGCCCCTATATAAATGGTTTGATACAGGAAGTTGAGAAAGCACAAAAATGTTTAATATTCTTGCTTTATTATATTTTAAGTTTTCATTGTAATATATGTATAACTGTATAATGTTCTCTTTTTATTTCTTGAGCCAATCTAATCTGAGATTTAAAAATGACTTATTCATCTTATGTTACATGGAATATATTTCTTTATTTTTAATACTAAGTGAACTATATATTTTCTATAGAGTATTCAAGAAACCTTAGAACATCACATTTATTTCATTTAGCCACTAAACTTTCTGAAACTTATTTCTATTTCTTGCTTAAAGACATATAAAACTGAGATGGTAGTCTTTGCTTTTTCATTCATTTTCATAAACTATAAACTGGAAGTGAACTTTGAAAGAATGATCACTGCTAGGTTTTTTGTAACTACATAATGTTGACTAAAATATAGTTATGGTCAATTTACAGAGTCCTTCATACCATTTTTTACCTAATAGCGACTACAAGGATATATTATGTGTTATCAGATTTTATAAGTAATTTTTAATCAAACAAGTGTTGGATTTATCCTACTGCAATGGGCAAAGTCTTACTTAAATTCTACCCTTCAGCTTCTTGTTTTGAAAATTTTAGCTACTCTCATTTATGTATTTCTATATTAAAGAAAATTTCGATGCTTGAAAACATTATATTGAAATACTTAGTATTTTCTGCATTGTAGAAGACATACTCACACACATGCACGCACATGCACACACACACACACATGCACGCACATGCACACACACACACACACACACACACACACTGATAGATAAATACAGACTCAATTGTCACAGGTAGAATGGCATTATGCTATTTCCTTTCACAATGGTTTATTGAAGCATAAGTAATATTTTACAAAGCAAAACAAAGATGTATATCTGTTAAAAATAATAAATATCCGCTGTTTGAAATAATAAAATGATGCAGAATTACAAAGATTCTCATTCAACAAATTGGCCACTAATTTTATTTCCCAGGCAATGCAGGCATCTTTATAGTACAAACATATGTACAAACATACCCTCCAACAAACAACGTGCAGGTATGGGTGTGTGGTTAAAATGATTGTTTTCCACAATGTGTGTGTGTGTGTGCATATATATATATATGCACACACACACATATACATGTTTTTCTTCTATTTACTAGTATTCCTTCTAAAATGAGAGAGCTGGTTTCTTACAAAGAAACAAAAGCTTCTTTATTTGAATTAGGATGACAATGATAATTGTTACATATCGATCTTGAAAAAAGTGTCACATACATTTACTGTTGAACTTAACTGTATCTGTAAAGTTCATGTGGGCCAGTCTCTTTCTTTGCTTGCAAATCCTAACTTGTCGTGTTTGTGGTTTAAACATTTACTAACATAACCGAGTACATCAATGATTATTGGTGCGGATTTTGAAACACTTGTCCATAGATTCACTTTTTCTCATTGGTTTTGGAAGTATTGTTTACACCAGCAGAGCAACTAACCTCTATGAATGTACATACTTGTTCTTTTCTGTTCCAAATGCCTATATCAAGTAGATAATTGTATATATTAATGGGTACAAAAAAAATGTAAGCTTTATATACCTAAAAGAATACATATCCTTAGTGGATCAAAGAACTGCACTGACCTTCTAAGCTCAAATTCAGAACTTTTTACATGTTTTTGCCACGTCTTTGCTATCACTGTCAATGCCATAATCTTCTAGTGTCTCTAACATTTCACACCTTATTTATCTGGCTCTAGATCTTTATCTTTTCTCATCTTTTTGATGGCATGTTCCCTGTCAGACTTTAAAATCTTTGGTTCTATAATGTTGGATGGTAAAACTTTTCAGGCCTTTTATCTTAAAATAGATTTCCTTTGTACTCTGTTCAGCTTTTCATGATTTTTGTCTTTTTCAAAGAAGCAGTTTTCCTTTTTTGTTTATAATGTCACCCTTTGAACATTTCTGTCATTTCTTTCATAATCTTATACAGTTGTTGTTTTGGTCTGTGTGGAGATTCTTGATTTCATCTCATTTTTCTTTCAGCCAGCTTTGTTCCTCTTTCCTTCCTACATTTATTTTTGATGGTTTTGTTTATGTTTATGGGGTCAGTGTTCTTTGTCTTTTTGCATTCTGATATCAACTGGAGAATTTCTTCAGTCATTCATGGCTAGTGTTTCTTTTGCTTTTTCTATAGTAATGTGCTTACTCCATATTTCATATTGTCTTTCAGACTTCCTCACTTCACATAAATTTCTTTATTGGAAGTTTCGCAATGATATTTTTTTATATCTTCACTCACGAGCATTTCATGTTTGATATTAATCACCCTGCCAAAGCAACCTAAGGCCAATGAGTGCTATAACTTCAGGACTATTAGTCTCATGCCTTATGCTCTTAAAATATTTCTTACAGTCATACTAAGTAGAAATAAAAACAAAATAAATGCAGCAGTTGGTGAGGAGTAATTTGGATTTAGGACCAAACGAGGTACAAGAGATGCCATATTTTGTTTCAACATTCCAGTACAAAAGCAGATGCAAGTACAAAAAGATCCATTACCTGTTTCACAGATTATGTCAAGCCATTTAACTGCAAAAACTACCGAGAGCTCATCACATCATTAGAAAAAGCCAGCTTAGAAGGAAAGGACAACAGAACCATCTGTTTGTTGTATTGGAACCAAAAGGTAGCTGTCAGAATAGACCAGGAATTGTCAGACCTAGCAGAGATCAAAGGAGCTGTAAAATAAGAATTCATGCTATCTCTATACACATATATTTAGTGAGTCAAATCAGAGCAAAGGACTCACTAAATATCAAGGGCATGATATTAATAGTCAAGGGCATTAACACAAACAATATAAGATATAATACAACATTATTGACTGACAGTAATGAGAAATTATGAAAATTGTTGATGATGTAAAAGAACAAAGTGACTAAAAGGATATAAATATGAATATATAAATCAAAGATAATGGTAATTAGTAATATTGAACCAAAGGAAACAAGTATAAAGGTAAATGGATAGGTTCATGAACAAGTAAAACACTCAATGTATTTAGAACAAATAATAACTCAGGAAGGTTGCAGTGAAGAAGTTTCTCAAAGAAAAAATAAGGCTAAAACAATATTTATGTGAATAATAAGCATAACACTGCAGCTAAAATTGAGGCTAGTTGTCTTCTCCAGGGCAGAAATTTGGGCAATGCGCACAGTTATAGAGTAAAACATGGAAGCTTCTGAGGTGTGCATGATTTTCAAATTGGGCAGGATAAGCTGGAATGACATGGTAACAATGCTACAGAATCAGAACAGCTGAAAGTCCAAAGAGACAAAACTATCATATTTTGGATATACAATGCATCACAGGTCACTGCCCAAGACCATCCTGAGTGGATGGTGTTGAGGGGAAGAGAACAAGAGGCCATCAAAGATGTTTAGACTGACAACATCAAAGAATAGAATGGAAACAAGAGCTTGGCTGATTGTATGCATGTAGCACGACATAGAGAGAACTATAGGATGTTAGAAAGCTAAACCCTGGAACAGGGAGGGTGCTCGTACAATATATGTACTTATGTATGTAGTGTTAGTGTGTGTGTGTGTGTGTGTGTGTGTGTGTGTGTGTGTGTGTGTGTGTGTGTGTGTGTGTGTGTGTGCATATATATATAGTATGTATGATGAACTCTCCCATCGAAGTTCATATGTGAAGATTCAGCTTTTGCTGAATGACCTGCACATTAGCTCACTCTCTCTATCAAATCAAATTTGCTTGAACAGGTGCACAGTGTATCACACATCAGGTATTGAAGTGATCGCAGAGTAACCTGAGATGATGTGTTTTCTCAAGGAAACAATGCACCACCTGATCTGCGTATTGAAATCATGATCATTAGATCATGAATGCAACACTATAACCACTAAGCCATGCACCCTCACTGTATCATCATCATCATCATCATCGTTTAACGTCCGCTTTCCATGCTAGCATGGGTTGGACGATTTGACTGAGGACTGGTGAAACCGGATGGCAACACCAGGCTCCAATCTAATTTGGCAGAGTTTCTACAGCTGGATGCCCTTCCTAACGCCAACCACTCAGAGAGTGTAGTGGGTGCTTTTACGTGTCACCCGCACGAAAACGGCCACGCTCGAAATGGTGTCTTTTATGTGCCACCCGCACAAGCCAGTCCAGGGGCACTGGCAACGATCTCACTCGAAAATCTTACGGGAGCCAGTCAGGCGGTACTGGCAACGGCCACGCTCAAAATGGTGCATCTCATGTGCCACCCGCACAAGAGCCAGTCCAGGGGCACTGGCAACGATCTTACTTGGCATATCATCATCATCGTCATCATCGTTTAACGTCCGCTTTCCATGCTAGCATGGGTTGGACGATTTGACTGAGGACTGGTGAAACCGGATGGCAACACCAGGCTCCAGTCTGATTTGGCAGAGTTTCTACAGCTGGATGCCCTTCCTAACGCCAACCACTCAGAGAGTGTAGTGGGTGCTTTTACGTGTCACCCGCACGAAAACGGCCACGCTCGAAATGGTGTCTTTTATGTGCCACCCGCACAAGCCAGTCCAGGGGCACTGGCAACGATCTCGCTCGAAAATCCTACAGGAGCCAGTCAGGCGGTACTGGCAACGGCCACGCTCAAAATGGTGCATCTCATGTGCCACCCGCACAAGAACCAGTCCAGGGGCACTGGCAACGATCTTACTTGGCTTGCCGGGTCTTCTCACGCACAGCCCATTTCCAAAGGTCTCGGTCCGTAGTCATCGCCTCGGTGAGGCCCAATGTACGAAGGTCTTGCCTCACCACCTCAGCCCAGGTCTTCCTGGGCCTACCTCTTCCACGGGTTCCCTCAACTGTTAGGGTGTGGCACTTTGTGCATATATATATATATATATATATATATATATATATATATATATATATAGTCTCTTGGAGAATTTTATGATGAATTATTACACCTAATGTTGTCCCAAATTTGTTTCTATATTATACTTCTGGTATATACTGTTATTTTCATCTAATGCTGTTTGAAGTTTATACATTAATTCTATCCTGGCTGGCTTTTGCACAAATATGAGAATTTTTAGCATAAGTAAGCATGTCCTGAATATTTATAATCGAAGAGACAAAATATAGTGGAAACAGTGTATCAGGTGATCTACTGGCATTCTGAGCAAAGCCCTATGCTTTTTAAGATACAGTTCTCTTTGAGAAGTTTCCCTGAGTGCAGCTCTATAATTGCATACACATTATAAATGTTGTACACACTAGTGTATACACACACACATACGTTTATACTTGCATGCATGTGTGTATGTATTTAATTTCAAAAAGTGAACTGAAGTAAATATTTTAAATGAACTAATGACATGGATTTAGTTAATTCAAGTTGGTGGTGATGTAAGGAATAGCATATGCAAAAAATTCTTAATGAATTGGAATTTATCATTTAGTTGAAAAAATGAAAAATAGCCACTACTAATTGTTAGCAACTCTCAAAAAGAAGGGAAATTTTCAAGAAATTAAGATTCTAGGATATAAAAAGTAGAATTTTCAGTACATCATTACCTATCTGAATTATATATACTTAGATAAACACACATTTTGAATACATTCACCTATGCACACACAGCCATACACACACACACACAGTGTGCATGTGTGTGTGACTGAGATGCAATCACAATTTTAATTATCAATCTATCTACATGTCTAAATTTATATATACCAATATCAGAGGTTATTATAATTGTCTGCATTTATCATAGTACACATAGCTACATTTGGTTTTTTATTCACATAAGCAGTTTCTAGAGATGTTTTGTGACTATATTATATAAGGTGTTTACTCTTTCATGATTAAATGGGAATAAAACATACTTGTCATCTGACAACACTGAAGCAAATTAAAATTTTGTGTGACACTTTTCCCACATGCAGATACATCAACCTATTTATATCTGTGGTGAAAGCAACAAACATAACATTACATCAAAGTAAATATTTGGTTCTTTAAAATATGAAGCCTAGTGTATGTATGTGTATATTTACTGCCAACAGGCACTCTCATTCCATATTAAACCACAATTACCTCTCTCATTTCCACTTAGTCAGAGAGTGAACATGTGAGTTACCCACATGTGTTTTTCTTTGCTATTTTTTTTTCTTATCTCTTTAACTCTTGACTTTTTTTTTACCTTCTTTGAACATCAACCTAATAATAACTGAACACAAACAATGGACAATAATAACTGTTGTAATTTAATCATCCATAGTCTGATATGATATTTCTGAATAAAAATTCCTTCTTCCCTAGGAATTGATGGAGTCGCTGCTATAATCTTCTGTCAGCCTCTTCACGGGAGGATGTGAATATGAGGACTGCACCAACTGCCCCTAGACCAACTCAGGCAAAACAAAAGTCTTGACGTTGTCTCAATGTACACAACAGTGCCAGCACACTCAGCAGTCAACCTGTTGATTGACTGCATAATAGCATCCAACATCAAATACTTCGGACTTACCACAGCTGACATGCATCAACTTTTGTCCATCATCGTGGACAACACCTACTTCTCTTTCCAGGACCACATATACAAACAGAAAATAGGTCTCCCCATGGAATCCAGTTTCTCGGGCATACTGGCCGTAACTTATATAAACCATCTAGAACGTCAAGCACTCAACATCTGCTGCTCATGCGCCTTCTTCACCAGGTATGTAGATGCCATCCTCATACTCACATCCTCCTGTGAAGAGGCTGACAGAATATTCACGATGTTCAATAACATGAACATGAACAAAAAGTTCACTATAGAACATCCTGACATCACTGGATCACTATCATTACTTGACTTCAAACTGAATATAACGGAAGAAGAGGAGATCCACATTGAGTTCTACAGGAAAGCAGCCAGTAGCGATATGTTTGTCCAGTACAATTCAGTACTTCCACTTGGTGCCAAAATAGGATACGCCAGAAATGAACTTGCATGCATCTAGGGCAAGTGCAGCAGGACAGAGGACAAAGTGACCTACACTACATGTTTCCTAGATATATTGAAAACCAACAGGTTCCCTAGATCCATCGGCTTAAGTACCCAAGATGACCAGCATGCCAAACACATAGAAAACCCAGCAACACATGCTTCCTTAAAATACCCCATTTTAGCGAGAGGATAACTACAGCCATATGAAGAGTCACAAGAAGAGAAGGGCTAGACATACAACTATCCCACTTCGGCCCCTCTCTGAGAAGACACCTCGCAAAGAAATGAACAAGGGACGACAATCAATGCACACTAACAAACTGTCCCATCTATGACACACATTTATGCCAATGGGTAAATGTTTTGTATAGAATACAATGTAACAAATGCAACAGGTTCCATGTGGGTAGCACAACAAGACCATTACACATCTACATCAAAGAACGTCTGAACATGAGAGCTTCCTCCTTAAGAAAACATCTAGACAGATGCCGGAACACTGACAAAAGCATAACAGACACAATTGCGGCCAATGAAAGAAATTTGGGTAATTTAAGAATTAAGGAAGCTATACTCATACCCAGACTAGGGCCCCAAATTAACAACAGGCTGGAGGTTGGTAAGCAATATATTATTTAGCTACATCTGGATGCATGTAGGTTCATTTTTGATAACATGCTCATGTATTGTTTGTAACAAAAAAAAAAAAGACAAAAAAAGAAGGGAAAAAGAGGAAGCTGCACGTATAGCATATAACTGAGAAGCAGCACTACAGATGTGCCAGCACACATGAGACTGAGACATGGCTGACCTCACACACTTCTCATGAGGAATTCTGGAAGGAGCTTCGTGAGACCACTGCTGAGATGCTTCCGGGGGGGGGGGGGGACAGAAAAGCCATTGGAAAACCGATTATAGCAGCAACTCCATCAATTCCTAGGGATATCTGAAGAAGGAAATTTTATTCCAAAATATCATATCAGACTATGGATGATTAAATTACAACAGTTTAGTCCATTATTTGTATTATTGTGTATTGGTGTGTCATTCAAAACATTTTATTCTTTACAAACAATACACAATGCTTCAGTGAACTACAATACTCTCCAATAACTGAACATCCCTTGGACTTTTGTCGTTTTTTGTAATTGGTTTTCTTAATTGTACTTGATTTGCTTTATGTTATATATATATACAAAATATGAATCAATTAAGTATTGCTGATTGGTTGGAGGTGAATCTGTTTCTTCCACTACTTCAGTAAATGATTGGACTCTTGTCACATACCTATAATGTATATGTTGGAACATTTTGTATCTATCAAATGAAATGATGTTTTCTAGTGTTACTAGATAGTATACATAAAAATTATGAATACAGATCTGTTTAACTAAAGCTGAATATTTAACTTTGTTTTACATTTCATTCTTTGTTATTTGGTTCCATTGTTTAATTATTACCACATCCAAGTTGAAGTAATTTTTCAAATATTCCGATTGACTGGAACATTTGTTTTTATCCTTTTAGATTTTGGGTGATATACCTTGCATATATTTTGATTTGCTTTGTTTGTTTTGTGTTTTTGATCAGTTACATATTGTCACAGCAATTGCTCCCTCTATTAGATAACTTTTTTAGGGCTAATAAGTTAACCACAAAATAGAAGTAGAAACTTATCTGTGTCAGCTTACTAGCAGTAGTTGAGTCACTGAGGTAGCTTTTTTGCAGTTGATTGGCCTCTTTGAAATAACAATCAAATCTTCTTCAATTTACTCACTATAATCTTAAATATAGAAGGGTACATTGGACTATGTTGTTAATAGGAATACCTTTAGTCATATGTTTGTTCAGCCAAAATTTTATCTGGAGTGGACAACAATAGCTGTAGTCAGCTTTACCTCATCATGGAACCATCAATAACGTTTAAAGTGTAATTTTCTTTTTTATATTAAATAGTTAATAGATAAATAAAAGCATTTTCAGTACAATTGAAAACCTACTTCTTTTCAGCAATATATTTTGGTGAAGTATATGTTTACAACGTAAATACATTAAATATTACTAGTGAGATGGAGGTGTGGTTGGTTGTCATCTCCACTTAAAATTCTTGAACTTGTGTCACATATCTACAACAGTCTAATTTACTTACCAAACTATTGGATATACAATTAAGAATAGCTTCTACTATAATTAAGGATAAATTATGTCTAAAGGTAACTGTTGACCTTTTGAATTCAAAAGAGTGATAAATTTCAAAGCATGAAGAAATTGACCTAGGTTGTGGAAGCAAGTATAGGGTGAACAGTTCACTTTATCTTATACACTATCATTAAATAGAAAGTAAATGGTAATCTATAAGAAGGTAAAAACACCATGATGACACGTTTTAATCTTTAGAACTTCTTTGATTTCCATTCTTCAAGCTTGAATAAGCCTGATGTTCAACTGATTGTTATTAAAAGCCTAATCATGACCAATTCCTTATAAACAGGAAATCTATTGTGTAAATGAAAATTTTCAGTGAATTGGAGGATATCAATTCTGAATTTAATTTTACTGGTTTTTTTTTTTTTGTTTTTCTTCTTTCTTTGTAAAAAGTAAGCAACAATTTGAACCATGAAGAATTTGTACTGGATTTTTGCAGTTTTTAATTTTTTAAACATTTTTTTGCAACTGTCTGATAATACAGACATAGACTTGCCCAAATGCATCAATAAATTAACATTGATATTTTTTCACCATTGTTACAATCATCTGAAATGGAACTGTTAATGCGTGATATTTGAGCAATTTTGCTATTCAACTTCACAAAAGGATGTAAACCATTGAAACTTCTCACGATATCAATGAAACATTTGGTAAGAAAATGACCAGTTAGTGGTCAGCTCGGAAATGATTTAAATGATTTTGCAGTGGGGACCTGAGCCTTGAAGATCATGAGCATAGTGGACAGCCATCTGTCATTGATGACAGTCAATTAAAGACCATCATTGAGAAAGATCTACATAAAACCACTCAAAAACTGGCAAAAGAACTTCAAGTTAGCCAGAAAACTGTCTGCAACCATTTGCATGCAATCAGAAAATCAAAAAAAGCTCAACAAATGGGTACCACACAATTTGAATGAAAATCAGAAAATGCGCAGATATGAAATTTGCTCATCGCTTCTTCTCCAAACCAGACCAATCCATTTCTCAATCGTATTGTAACTTGCAATGAAAAGCGGATTCTGTACAATAATAAAAAGAAAAGTTCTTCGCAGTGGTTGGACCAAAATGAAGGACCGCAAACCTTTCTTAAACCCGACTTCTTCAAAAAGAAAGTTATGATGACTGTTTGATTGTGTACTGCTGGACTCATCCACTATAAGTTTTTGAAATCCAGAAAAACCATTACTGCAGAAACATATTGCCATAAAATTGCCAAACTGGACGAAAAACTGCAACTTGTCCATCCCAGACTGGTCAACAGAAGAGCGCCAGTCATTCTTCATCACAATGCTCAACACATGTTTCACTAATGATGCCCCAGAAGTGGAGGGAACTTGGCTACGATGTTCTTCCCCACCCAGCTTATTCCCCAGACCTTTCTCCTACCAACTACCATTTTTTCAAGCATGTTGATAGTTTCCTGTGAGAGGAGTTCAAAAATCAAACCAATGTTGAAAGTGCATTCAAAGAGTTCACCAGCTCCAGAACTCCAGACTTTTATGTTACTGGAATAAACAAACTTGTAACTTATTGGCAAAAATGTGCTGATTGTAATGGTACTTACTTTGATGAATAAAATTTCCGTATTGTTGAAATATACTGTGATGAATTTCATGTTTCAAAACATTGCTTACTTTTTACTCAGCCTGATAGTAATATTGTGTGTACCTACTTTAACTACCTTGATGGATCATTAGTTATTTAGCTTTCACTCAAGTTCACTAGTAAATTTATCAAGCATAACAGTGACTGACCAATGAACTATTTTTATTACCTGTTGTTCTATATTTGTTTTGTCACTAAGTACTTCAAGGAAAGAGACCAACAGACCTATTAACTTCCAGCCACGAAAATTGATATAAAGTTTTCTGAAAGTATTTAATTACTCTGTTTTAATGTTAGTATGAGTCCTTGTTAGGATAGAATGCCATATTTTTTCACATTACTGCTAAACATGCACAGTATCTTTGTCATTGTAAGTCCTAAAATTGAAGTTGTTTGTCTAAAATGTTTATTTTGTGCGAATGAATCTAACTGGTGAGCCATTCTTACCATTGACTTCCACAGTTCTGTAGGGATTTAAAATAATTGGTTAAGATCTCTCACACATACACTTTTTTTCCTTATTTCCTACACATCCACAAAAATAGACCTCTTGTAGATTTTTGATATGATAAGTTAATAGTAGTTAGATAGCATATGATTTGTGAATACAGGTTGAAAAATACATCATAATACAGTGAAAAATGATTTTTTAATACAATTTTAGTAAAAGTTAGGTGTGCGTATTTGCTTATTATACTAAGTAAGTTGAATAATTGTATTGTTGAAAAGTGCAATTAAAATTGGCCTTGCAGAAAGAGAGAAATGTCTTCACTTAAGTCTAGCTGAATGAGATTAATTCAATGCTGTAGAAAATAATATTAAATGAATGCCTTTGAGTTAACATTTCCTTTTGAGTAATGCACATGTGGTAAGAGATCATGGTACTAAAGTATAAGAAAAAGAATTTGACATGTGTTATTGAATTGTTTGAAATAGACATTACGAAGATTTCTCAACTTATTACTTGATTCAAAACAGCTAAAAGAGCAGTAGTTCTGTTATGTCAAATGAAAACCAAACAGAAAGCTAACCACTAGCTAAGAGTGAGGTAGCACAAAATAGAAAATTTTGTCCATGACTGCTGAGTGAAAAATCAGAAAGGAAGAGCAAGACAAAACAGTTTGACTGTTATTTAAATAGTTTAAAGCAAAGGTTCTCAACCCATTTTGGCCAAAGGACCCCTTTTGACCCTTGGAGTTACAAATGGCTGCTCTAGAAAATATTATTAGTTTTCAATATACTACTTCTTTTGATATCAGCTGATAATGGCTAAAACATAAAGGACATCATTTTACATATGCGCTTGTATGCGGTTTCGAATACAGATGTACAAATTGAAAGGCAAAAAAATGAAATAATGAGTTGAAAGTTTTGTAATTGCATTTATTTCCACCATGTGACACTTATGAGATCAACATGTTGTCTACCGAAAGAGTGTTCTTCAGTACAAGTAAATGCCGATGAAATAATTTCAAACCTTTCTGATCTCCCTTTTCAAAACAGCTAGAACTTGTGCAACAATCTGACTATAAACTGTTGTCACCCGGGAAGAGGATTTTTTATGCTCAAGAAAGAGAGTGTATTTGATAGAAATTGTTGAAATACATATGTACTTCATATGCGTAGCAAACTGTGGAGGATGGTATTCACTGTACTTGGATCTAGTTAGTTTAACATGAAAAATCTAAACATTTGTCATATCAAAGATTCATTTCTTATTCAGGATCTATTTTTTTACATTCACAAAATCTGCATTTCTTAAAAGGAAGTAAAAAACCTGACAATTCGTTATCTTGATGCAGTTTTCCATGCTTATTCCTATGAAGCCATGAACTTCTGGAGAAAAAATTTGACACACACAAAATCTTTTTCTTTAATTCATTGTTTTAAAATACAGACAGTCCGAATCTACCATTTGTTTCTCTTTATATGTTTGTTTTGTCTTTTTTAAAAAAAGAATCTAATCAAAGAACTTTAAGGGTTTTAAGGTTATAAGCTTTTGGTTGTGTGAGGGGCTTGAAGTAGCATGCCTAGAAGGGTAGTTTCAGGTACACAGTTAACTGTCTCAGATGAGTCAAGGGTGAAGCATATCTAATGTTCTCTGTTGAGTTAAGATACAAAAGGATAAGGAATCTTGTGAGATAAAAGATGTGAGATGTGTTCCTTTGATTAAACAGGGGTCAGAAAGGCTAAAGAAATAACCATGACTGGCTAAAAACTAAGTTTGAATGTGAGAAAGTGGTGAGTGATATTTAGGATGTTGCTGTTTCTCTCATAAATATGAGTAGATCTAGGTACTAATTGATGCAAACCGTGGAATGCAAACTGTTTGGCCTGTGCATCAGTAACATTTGCATAGGTGCAGTGTGAGAGCATAGAAGAGCTGTGACAATGGTGTTACTAAGAATGATGACACAGTTTATATTCAAATTTCTGTTGGCTGAAATGGAAAAAAATCAGTAAAGAAAGAGTTACCAATTTTTACATATGAAAGTATGAAAGAAAGGAAGATATATATATATATATATATATATATATATATATATATATATATATATAGAGAGAGAGAGAGAGAGAGAGAGAGAGAGAGAGAGAGAGAGAGAGAGAGAGAGAGAAAGAGAGAGAGAGAAAGTTGCTAACTCTGGTATGTGAACTAAGTGGTGTCAATGAGAAACAGATTCAAACTCTCAGTCGATTTGAGTTTCTTATATCATCTTTGCTTTACCTTTAACAAGAAAATATCTGGTCTTTTAAGCAAATCTTACACTATCATAGTCAACAGCCCAAGTAAAATCCAGTTTTCTAAAACAGTTACAAAATTGTTACAAAGAAAATGTTCCACTTTTTGATCCAATCTGTATAAACTAAATATACTATTGTGAATATTCTAAACATATCTCACATTTAGTTATGTATTTATTTATTTATTTTTAGTTTAAACAAAATGGACTAACTTTTCACAAAATGCATCCAAGACGAAAAGTAGATATGCTATATTTAAGAATCTGACTAAAAATTTTACATAAAATATTTCCATTTCTTACAACAAATATTTTTAACAGAGGAATCAATATAATTGTAATAAAACCAATATTCACTTTTTTCCCTCTCATTCTTTAATAGATGTTCCCAAGAAGAGTTTATTCCAAATATCTACTGCAAATAATAATCCTGTCTTTCTGTCTTTCTTTCTCTCTCTCTCTCTCTCTCTCTCTCTCTCTCTCTCTCTCTCTCTCTGCCTTCCCTCTGTCTATAGACATTTCTGTCAATATGGTTGTTTTATAATATGTAATCTCACTCTTCTTCTTCTACATCTCCTTTTACCTCAACCAATGATTTCTGCAATCCAGTCATTCCTGTTTTTATTTTCATCTGGTCTTTTATATTCTCATTACACATTCAACATTCTGATTAAATGGTGGTACAGACAAATATGTTTAGGTAAAAGTGAGATTAAAATGTGAGAAACAGGTTAGTGATTTGTGGGACATTACAATTTCTATCAGAGATATAGGTAGATGTATGAGGGGATCCCCAAAAGTAACCAGAAACATTTTCTGTGGGACAAGCCCGTTGTAGTTCAGACTTCTACTACTAGAAGTCTCTTGATGTGATGCTTAGGCATCAGTTGTCAAGCATAGTCCTACTGTCACATGATGTGTCTTTGCTGTTCATTGGATTTTACGGTGGCTGAATAGCGTGCTTCCATGAAATTCTGTTTTGTGCTGGGGGTAAACAGTGGCTGAAACAGTTGTCATGCTTCAAACAGCTTTCAAGGCAACTGCCATGAGCAAAACATAAGTTTATGAGTGGTTTTCACGCTTTAAGAATGGTTATTTGTTGCTTGAAGACCAACCTTGTTCAGGACATCCATCAACCTCCCGAATGAATGAAAACA
This sequence comes from Octopus bimaculoides, assembly GCF_046866305.1. Lineage (NCBI taxonomy): Eukaryota > Metazoa > Mollusca > Cephalopoda > Octopoda > Octopodidae > Octopus > Octopus bimaculoides. The sequence continues at coordinate 101,680,279 of NC_142930.1, read as the reverse complement.
TCATGAAAATTCATGAACTGATCTTGGAAGGCCATCACCAAACCATTGACGAACTTGTTGGTATGATTGGTGTATTCTAGAGCTCCAGCCAACGAATTTTGAGCAAGGAATTGCGAATGAAAAAAGTTGCAGCAAAATTTGTGCCTCACTTGCTCATAGTAGATCAAAAGCAATCAGGACTGAATGTGTGTCATGAATTGATAGGACATTTTGGAAATTGATCCAGACCTTTTTTCAAAGGTCATCACTGGTGACAAAAGCTGGTGCAATGGAATTTGCAGATGTGGAAGAAGTGAAGAAAAAAACGATAGAGGCTTTAAAAGGCATCACTTTGCAAGAGTTCCAGAACTGCTTCAAACAATGGAAAATGTGTCTAGACCAACGCATTTCTTCAAAAGGAGAATACTTTGAAGGCAATGAAAGTGTAAATGTAAAACTGAGTGAATAAAATAATACTGCAATATTCTGGTTTCTTTTGGGTACCCCCTCATAGATATTAACTGATGCTGTCAGTCAAAATGGCAAAGATTGGCTTCTGCATCAATAACACTGATGTAGGATGAGTGCAAGAGCCAAGATGTGTACATTGAAATCACTGAGGATAATGACATGGTTTTATTAACTGCTTTTACTAAATATATTTTACTGTCATAGTAACTAGGGAGGCTCTTCCTAGTTGTTTAAGTAACTAGAAATAGCAACCAAAAGTCTCTCAAATCACTCCTGCTATCTTCAAAATAGGACACACTGGATAATGAAATAATAAGCTATGTTTGAAAAAACGTTCTTATTATTAATGGCTGCAATAATTTTGACCTTAAGTGTACTTGATCAGAGTTGATCTGGGGTTAAAAATACATATTCTATTGCTTTCACCTCACTTCAATGTTATAAAGCCTGGTTTACAAACCTCATTGATTTATAGTCATGATTTTAGAAGGAATTTTTTCTCCTATTTTCTCTCTCTTTTTTTTTTTTTTGTAATTCTGTGTCTATTTGTTCTTATAATTTTAATACCTATTTTATTGATTCTGGTCTCAATTAAGTTACTTTCTGTAGGATTCAAGCAGCAATAGATAGAAATTGCCTGAAGTAATTGGGTAGAGAATTAAAGGAACAGTGAACAGAAATGCAACACAAGATCCGTAATGGAACTGAAATGACACAGACAGAGAAAGGCACTTGAAATTGTAAGGCATAAGTAGATGGTTTATTTTATTGTACATGGAACGTCAATATATGACTGGAAGAGTAAAATATCCAATGAGATGAAAGCAGTTTTTGCTACATTTCTTCTAAAAGGGTAAAAAGACAAAAAGTGATAGGATTTTTTTAACCTAAAGGATTAAGCTATAAAAATACAGTAGATATCAGCCTGCAAGGATAACTGATTTGAAGAGTTAGAAAGGAAAATGGTAACTTGTTTATAAGTGGAAATGTGCAAATCAGATGGAAGCAGAAGAGAAGAACTAATAAAACCACCAGAAATAGAGATAAAAATACATGAATATTGCTTTAAAAAATAGAAGAGGCAAAGAACTTAGAAATCAGCAGTGATTCAATAAACTGTAAAATAAGTCTGCACCCTGACTGTTGGTTTCTGAGAACAATAAGAAGTGAAGTTTACTACTATGTAATAGCACTTCTGATCAGTAGCAGAATGCTGCCTAATTTTGGTTGTTTTACAATACTTTAGAATTTTTCACTCCCAATTCTCCTCTCACAATTTACTCACCTCTTTCTCTGTCCTATTTCCCCCTTCATTTTTGTTACTCATCATTTGTCTTTTCATTTCTCTCCATTAGTTCTAAATAATTTGGTCAGATAGAAATTACAATATCTATCTACTTGTCTGTCTATCTATCTTTCTAGCTTTCTAGGTATCTATTTATCTATTTATCTATCTATCTATCTATCTATCTATCTATCTATCTATCTATCTATCTATCTATCTTTCTATTTTTCTACCTATCTATCTATCTATCTATCATCATAATCATCTTCATTGACTTATAATTGTGGTCATGTGTTTTGTGTATGAAATAAGCAAAATATTTACATTGATATAAGTGTTAGATTAGACAAATAAAGAAAGATATAGCACTAGTCTGTTTTGGTAGTGAAATTTCCATTTGCAATTGTTATTGTTCACCTTAAAAAATGTGGGTATACTTTTTTATTCCCAATATACTTTCTCTTGTTTACATTATCTTTTCTAGCTAATTCTTCATGTCACTTTACACAATTCATTTCTTCTTTCTACATTTATTATATGCTTTTTGTTGCTAACACACACTCACACATACTCATGTATATATATGTATATATACATATGTGTATATATATATATATATATATATATATATATATATATATATATATATATACATATATATATATATGTGTGTGTGTGTGTGTGTATGTATGTATATATATATATATATATATATATATACACAGGGTGATTCAAAAGTCACCATATGTAGGAAAAATTTAGTTTTTTATAAGGAAAAGTTAAATAAAAAAAAACTGATTCTTATAAAAAATGAATTGTTCTTATGTATGGCGACTTTTGACTCACCCTGTATATATGTATATGTAAATATATAATCTATACATATAAATATGTATGTGTGTATATATGTATAGGTATATGTAAATGTTTAATTTATATATTGAGTTATATAGCTATAGACATATCTATGAATATGTGTGTATGTATACATATATGTATATATATATATATATATATATATATATATATATATATATATATATATATATATACATATGAATGCTTCTATACATATGTGCACATGTGTGTGTGTGTGTGTGTGTGTGTGTGTGTTTATGTATTTATATATCCACATAAAAAGCATCCAGTACACTCTATAAAGTGATTGGCATTAGGAAAGTCATCTAGTGAGAGAAACCATGCTGAAATAGACATTGAAGCTCGGCACTGTCAGTTCCTCTTGAACTACCCAACCCATGCTAGCATAGAAAACAGACATTAAATGATCATAATGCATTTTTTTACAGGTATATACACATACATGCATATATGTATATATGTATTACATACATGTATTTGTGTGTGTGTGTATATATGTATATATATATATGAATAAGTGTATATATGTATATGTGTATCTATGTATATACATATATGTGTGTATACATATGTTTGTATGTATATATTTGTATATATATATATGTATGTGTGTATATGTATATATATGTGTGTGTTTGTATATATATATATATATATATATATATATATATATATATATATATATATATATATATGTATATATATTTATGTGTGTATATACAAAATCTTCTCATTCACTTATCTCAATACTACAATTTTACTATTTCAAAAATATTGTATTAGATATTCTGTTTCAGTTAATTTTCTTTGTACATTATTCCTTTTCAATTTTTTTCTCCTCACTTTAATTGTATTCCCCTCCAATTGCAGTTCTTTAGCGTGTTATATTGATGTTAATTAACAGATGCATATCACACTTAGTAATCTGAATAGTCCCACATACCCCTCCCTACAGTACAAACAATGATCTACAGAAGTGAATAAATCATATGAGGGAGAGGGGGTGGGATAATAGCAAAGAAGTAAAGCCACTATAGAATAGGAAGCTAGATTTTGGATGCTAGTATTTTGATGTAGGGTGTCGAATAGATTTAATCTCAGTAAATACTGTCATACATAACCAAATAAATATACATACATAAATTTCTTCGTACACATATACAGAACATAAATCAATCAGTATTTAAACATACTCTAGTATTCAACTAGAATTCTTCTTTTTTCTTTACTTCTGGCAGAGAATTCAACTAGGTATGATTTTTCTATAGGGCTACTACTGCTATCTATCCCATCAATAGATTTGTATTTAAAATGATACTACCCCAACCATCATATAATAAATTAAGGAGAAATGTTAAATGCTCCTTATACAAATACATACTTATACACTTGAAAAAATACCTCACAACAGGTTTTATATAAAGATAAAAAAAACACATTTTTATACATGGGAACTCTATTTTTCTATCAACTGGATACTGTGTGTTATTACAAAAACACACAGGATGGATGTTTTACTAGGATGTGTGACTTCAGAGGATGGAAACTCTCTACACAACACAGACAGTCAAAGGCTATGTCACATTTTACAGTGTGACTGTATATCTAAGGTAAGAAAAACAAATTATTGTACATTTGAGATGTACATAATGGAGGGTCCATAGATGTCACTTCAACCATACATATCAGCATAAACATGCATTGGTTGAAAAAAATGTTTATGTATATATATACATAACTGGTGATATCTGTATGTATTCAGGTGTATTTGTATGTGAGCATGTGGGACATATATATGTATAGATAGGTAGCTAGCTAGCTAGATAGATAGATAGACAGATAGACAGAAAGGTAGATAGATTATATATATATATATATATATATATATATATATGAGAGAGAGAGAGAGAGTGGGACAGACAGGCAGAGAGGTGGGTGTGTTCTTGTATATAGTACTCAGGTGTCCTATATATGTATACATTTAAATACTATCTAATTATGAGTAATATATACATGTGTGTGTTTGTATGTGTATGTGATGTATGTCTATATATCTATGTATATGTATTTATGCATATATTACTCTTTCTCTTTCGTTTAATCTTTTACTTGTTTCAGTCATTTGACTGTGGCCATGCTGGAGCACCACCTTTATAGTCGAGCAAATCGACCCCAGAGCTTATTCTTTGTAAGCGTAGTACTTATTCTATCGGTCTCTTTTGCCGAACCGCTAAGTTACAGGACGTAAACACACCAGCATCGGTTGTCAAGTGATGCTGGGGAGACAAACAGACACACAAACACACACATACATATATATACATATACGACAGGCTTCTTCCAGTTTCCGTCTACCAAATCCACTCACAAGGCTTTGGTTGGCCCGAGGCTATAGTAGAAGACACTTGCCCAAGGTGCCACACAGTGGGACTGAACCTGGGACCATGAGGTTGGTAAGCAAGCTACTTACCACACAGCCACTCCTGTGCTATATTGTTTACTTTATACATACATATTTTACTTTTTATACATATATCCTTTACTTTATGCATATATCTTTTATACATATATACATATATCTTTTACTTTTTATACATATATTCATACATATTTTTTTTAACTTTTTACTTCTTTCAGTCATTGAACTACAACCACACTGGGACACTGCCTTGAAAGGTTTTAGTCAAACTAATTGACCCCAGTATTTATAATTTTTTAAGCTTGGTACTTATTCTAATAATTTCCAATGCTGAATTGTTACATTCAGAGGATGTAAACACACAATCACTGGTTGTCAAGCAATGGTGGTAATGGGCTAAATACAGGGATACTCACACAACCGTGCCTCCACCTATGATATAATATACATCTTTTTTTATCCCTAACTGGTGACTGGAAAGGGAGGCTGTACTCTCAACCAATATGTTGCTGTGCTTGCATATACATAACATATAATTATGTGTGTATGTATATATACGATAAATGTATTTAATAAATATAAATATGAACGTAATAAATGCACACACACACAAGTATATGTATATATGTTCATATATATATATATATATATATATATATATATATATATCGATGTATATTTATTATATTTATTATATATAAACATATTTATATAAAACTCATATTTAGTAATATTATGTATGCATGTATCTATGTTTGTCTTTATATACATACATGTATATGTATACATGTTTATATACATACATATACATATATACAGACATGCATACACACACATATATACACACATATATATACATACGCATATACACATACGGCTTTATATGTATTCAAATATATATATTTGTATGTGTTTATATATGCATAGATTTATGCTTGTGTATAAATGACATATCAGTTGTGTGTCTATATATATATATATATATATATATATATATATATATATATCTTCATCATTATCATCATCATCGTTTGACATCCACCTTCCATGCTGACATGGGTGGGACATACACACACACGCATACACGCACACGCACACACATACACACAATATAGAAATAAACATGTGCGTATATGAACACTGATCCTTATCAACTAGGTGTTTATGGATTGTGATTGTTATTCAATACTACTCCTTTATCACTGATTCTACTTGAGGCTTGCCTTAATTGTACACGTGTCTCAGGATTGCTCATTCATTTACTTACAAATTGAATTCACTTGCAATTGAAGTGATTAAACAACTAAATCATAATCATCATTGTCAAAATATATACATACATGTGTGTGTGTGTGTGTGTGTGTGTGTGTTTATGTAATTGGTACAAGCATGGCTATTTAGTTAAGAAGTTTGCTTCCCAGCCACATGGCTTCTGTGCCCCTTTGTATCATCTTGGGTACGTGCCTAATACCCTCACACTGACCAAATCCTTGTTTGGATGTGGTAGACAGCAACTGAAAAAGACTTGTATATGTGTGTGTACATCACATACAAAAATATATATACACATACACACATGTTTGTGTGTATGTTTGTATCACCTTTTCTTGACATTACAAAATAATTGCAATGTCACCATTTTATAAGCAGTTATTCATTTCCAATTTACTGTGAAAATGGGTTCAACCAGGGAAAATATTACTTTGCTTGGAAACAGAGAACTGGTAACAGGAATAATATCCAGCTGTAGAAAATTTGCATCAACATATTCAGTCTCAACCATGGTGATGATTTATATATATACACCGATGTTATATCTGTATATGTTATACATCCTCAGTATATATGTGTGTCTGTAGAGACATATGAATGCACACATACGCACATACACTGATAAATATATATACATATACATATGTGGTATCTATGTATCTAATACATATACATTTCAATATATGTTTCAACAAATGCGCAACTATATCCAAATTTACTCCTTTTAATTTAGATTTTCCATACTTCTTTAGTTTTTTGTTTTTTTTGCTTTCCTTTTTACAGTTGTTTTGGAACATTAGAATTCCTAAATTCATATTCAATATTTCTAGAACTTCACAGTCCTATTTTCAAGAATTGAATATATTTGGAATATGCTTTGTTTCTTATATACTGGTTGAATTTGTGTAGATTTTCCTGCCAATGATTTTTTGACCATCAGCTTCATGCATTAGTAGTCACATGTTGATTTGTTTGTTGTAGTAAAATTTTTAGTTTTTTTTTTTCTCTTTTCTTTTTATATGTTGATAATAATGTGTTAATTTTTTTATGCATATGTTGGCATGTTAATTATGGAACTATATTGTGACACAAGTAAGGTTTTCATAATTAATCTTTTGGTTTTGTGTGGAAATTTATAAATTACAACTCTCTCATGTAAGTTCAACATGCACTGCAGTATGGGCTGTTGCATATCATTATAGCATATTCCATAAAATAAAAAAGGAAAATACTAGTGAAGAATACTTACATATATCGTAAAATGCCACACAAAAACAAAAGATTAGCTATAGAAACCAAATTCCTGTTGTAGTAAATTGCCAAAATCAACATGCAAACATATGCATCAAAGCATTAACACACAGCTACTGACATTAAAAAAATAAAAACATGTAACCTAACAGTTAAAATTTGACCACAACAAACAACTCAACATATGACTTCTCATGCATGAAGATAACAGTCACAAAGTCTTAGGTGGCAAAGTCTACATGAATTCAACTAAACTAAACTGGAACACAACAATTTCAAATACATTAGATTCTTAAAAATAAGACTGCTTGTGTCTGGAAGCACCGAATATGAATTTGAGACATCTATTGTTCCAAACCAATTGTAAAACACTATTAAGAACTTGGAAAGGTTCTAAAATTAAAAAAGCTAAATTTTGATCATATTCAAGTTTTATCTTTTTTATATGAAAACTAAATAAATAAAATTTGAACATAGTTATAGATTTAATGAAGCATGCAAAAAAAGAAAAGCAGCTCCCCACATATAAGAACATATTATTATTATTATTATTATTATTATTATTATTATTATTATTCTTATTATTATTCAGTAGTTTTATTTTAATAACGTGCTTTCACTTTACTACCGAGCGCAGCTCTGTGTGCCTTGGGTATGTACTGTGGTTTGCTGTGATGCTCTTATGGTTACTATATTGAAAGTGTTTTGCGTAGGATGTGTGCAGTGCCTAGTAGTGCAATTTTTTGTATGTTATATATATTTGTAAGTCCTGGTGTTTTTGTTATGTATTTGTCTGAATATTTTTATATTATATCTAAGGCACCTACTATGATAGGAATTGTTTCTGCTTTTAGATTCCACATTCGAGTTACCTCTATTTCCAGGTCTTTGTATTTTGAAAGTTTTTCCATTTCTTTTAGGGAAACGTTGTCATCTGCTGGTATTGATACATCAATTAGAAAGCATTTTTTTCCTTCATGATCTCTGACAACTATATCTGGCCTATTGGCCTTAATTTCTCTATCTGTGTATAGGCATATCCCAGAGTATGGTTGCTTTCTCGTTTTCTGTGACCTTTTCTGACGTGTGTTTATACCGTCTTTTTTCTGTTGTTATTCCATAGTGTTGGCATAGCTTCCAGTGTATATAGGTCCCAGCTCTGTCGTGTCTGTGAATATATTCCTTCTTAGCCAGGACTGGGCAGTCAGATGGTTTCCCAGCAATCCTCTTCAAATCATGTAGACATGCCCTGGTGATACCACTACAGATTCTCTTCTAGAGATTTCTTGCAAACGGCATGGAACGGATAGTCAGAGGAAAACTAATCCCATACCTTGAAGAAGACAACTTGCTGAGTGATACCTAGTAAGACTTTCATTCAGGTAGGAACTGCCTGACCCAGCTTTACATCACTATGACTGGGTATTGAGGCAGTTACTCAACAACTCAAATGTGAATGTAATATACCTTGACTTTGCGAAAGCTTTTGATATAGTGGATCATGGTATGATATGCCACAAACTGCATCATCTCAGCATAGCTGAAAAACTAGGAGAGGGTAAATATAATACTGTAATGTGAATGGTGTATGGGATGTGTAGGAGTTAGTGGTATTAATTGAAAGGTTAATAGTGTTCTGTATTATGTTTTGTGTTCATATTGAGTTGTGGAAGATATTTATTGATGAAAGTTGCCTCTTTATTCAATCTTTGTTGTACTGAGGTGTTCTGTGAACACTGATAGAAGGGGAAAATTAGGAAATTAAGATTAAGATTCCTAGCACACCTTTCTTTGTCTTCACTGACCTGTATCTGTCTGTATTGTGAGTGGTGGATTTGTTCTTTGGGGAGAGTGGTTCTTCGACAGAGTAATATTCCTGTTTGGCCAATATACTGATTACCGCACCCTAAGCATGTAATGGCATAGATTAGGTTTTCCGAGGCACAGGTGAAATTTGATTTAATCTTAAATATTTTACCTTGTTTAAAGTGGAACTCTGAACCCTCCAAAAGGTGGGTGCATGTCCCACAGTTAGGTCAACCACATTTTTTCACTTTTAGTTCTGTTGTTAATGGATATAGTCTTGTGCTGGTTAATATTTTTTTCAATGATTTTGGTTGCATTTTGCTTTTGATAATTTTGTGTGAGCCTAAAATTTTGTTCATTGTTTTATCTCCTGTGAGTATGGGTAGATTTTGGATGATAATGTTGAAGGCTTCATTGTTTCTAGGGTTATGTGTGAAGATGTATGGGAGTATCTTTAAGTCTGGTGTGGTATTTCGGTTGACTTCCCTTAATGTTCATATGTCTATTTTCTTTGCTCATTTAATGCCATCAGAGGCAACAGGATATCTTACACCGCTAAGTTTGAAAGTTTGGCATATTATTGTTGTTGTTGTTGTTGTTGTTGTCACCATCATCGTCACCATCACTGTTATTGCTACTAGAACATTAATAACTTGTATAAAATGAACTTCTACATAGAACCTTCCAATATATACAGGAATGACACACACACACTCAACAAAACTTCCTTTCTAAAAAACACTTACAGCTTTCTAGATACGGCTAATAGAGCTGATGCCACAAACAACGTATGTGGTGCAATGTTTGCTTATAAAAACTTGTATATGCACACATGAGAGTAAGGGGACATCCGAGTAAGGCTGTGCACACAAACCCACACATATATATATGCATTTGAGTGCCTATAACTACCTATCTATAATGTTTGTAGGCTCTTTGGGTGCCTTGTATTTTTAAGGGTTTTTTGACATATATCTTTTTTATATTTTTGCATGTCCCACATGCTATACCTTCATTTTTCATTTATGCATTCTTTATTATTATTATTATTATTATTATTATTATTATTATTTTCATGCTGTACCCTTATTTTTATTTTTATTTTTATTTTTATTTTGATTTTGATTTTAATTTTATTTTTTATTTTTATTTCTATCTTATTTTTGCTGTTGTTTTTCTTCTGGTCTCTACCACACCTCTGTTTTTACCTCTTGCTCTACATTTGTATGAAACCCTTTGTGAATCTCTGAAGAGGCCTAGAGGTTCGGGCATGTAACCCCATTTCAAAATGTCATCCGATAATCACTCCGTAAAAGAATATTCGGATAGAATGTGGCTTGCTAAAACTAGGCCGAAACAGCTGTAAGATTAGACTTCTGTTCATCCTCTAATTCCTTATGTACTTTGTACTTCTATATGTAAACCATGTTGGCAAAACAACATAGTCTGCCATAGACACCTGTGCTTTGGTTCTTTCTTTCCTTTTCTTTTCTTCCTTTTTTTGTCACTTTTGCTATGAATTAAATTAATGAATTCAACGGGATACACCGTCTGCAAGTAGTTGGGTTCAGCATATTATCCTCCATTTTCTAATTGTTACACAAATTTTGGGTAAAACCTCCACTTTTACCCGCTCCCATTGATTGCACCTAGTGTAGTAATAATTGGGTACCCTCCCAGCAGTATACTGGATAGATACTATCCCTTAGTGGGTTGAACCCCCAACCCCTAACTCTCTCACGTTATATATATATATATATATATATATATATATATGTATATATATATATATATATATATACATATGTATATATATATATATATATATATACATACATATGTATATATATATACATATATATATACATATGTATATATATATATATATATATATATATACATATGTATATATATATATATATATATATATATATATATATATACATATGTATATATATATATATATATATATATATATATATATATATATACATATGTATATATATATATATATATATATACATATGTATATATATATATATATATATATATATATACATATGTATATATATATATATATATATATATATATATATATACATATGTATATATATATATATATATATATATATATATATATATATATATACATATGTATATATATATATATATATATATATATACATATGTATATATATATATATATATATATACATATGTATATATATATATATATATATATATATATATATATATATATATATATATATACATATGTATATATATATATATATATATATATACATATGTATATATATATATATATATATATATACATATGTATATATATATATATATATATATATACATATGTATATATATATATATATACATATATATCTTATATAGGGAGAATTCACAAAAAAACAAAAGACTAAAACAGGTGGTGTAGAAAACAAACAGACGTATTAGTATAATGCTCAGGGGACTGAAAAAGTCTTTTAACGTTTCGAGCCTACGCTCTTCCACAGAAAGGAACACAGAAAGAAACAAGGAGAGAAACAAGCAGAGAAAAAAAAATGTGTGTAGTGGTTAACGATCTATCATATATTATATATGTATATGTATGGCTTTAAGAAGTGAAGGTGACCAATAATAAACAATTATTAACTTCCTTATCTTCTTTTTTTCTTTTAAATGGGTATAAACTATATGCTTAATATATACTTATTGTTTTAAGGGAATTTCATTCCCAAAAAATACTAGGTATTGAATCAGTATTTCTTTGGATGCAACTATCTCTTCATGAGGTTAACATATCCTCTAATTAAATTTATTTATATATATATAATTTGTATTGTTTTACGATTGAGTTGGAACTGCAATGAGGCTCCTCCTTCTATGCAGTATTTTCCAAATAACTGTTGTTGCTGATATACCAACATCAAACTATGACTCTGCATGGCCTTCCTCAACCAATTGCAGCCCACCTTACAGTAATAGAGCAATCAACTTCTCTCATTCAAATTTAAGATGGCTGAAGATTATCATCATGCTTGAAACTCAGAGTACCACAAATTCGAATCAAACTGTTTTGACCCATATATATGCATGTTTGTGTTTGTATGTATACATATGTGCATTTTAAAAATATTTACACTTGCATATACTTACATACATGCAATTTCTTTTCTTTATTTAGTCAGAACACCATGAAATATTTGGTTAAGGCCCTTTTACATGTGAATTAAAACTTCTCAAAAGCTGCCTGAGTATCATCTTCTCATGGTTGATAAAATCATGTCAAATACTAGTCAAGTACTAGTGTTGATTGAAAATATGAATTTGATCCTATGTTAGGAAACTTACTTTAGCTACTTTACAAATATAAAATTTTGTGTGCTACCATCTATGCTTACAACTGACTTCCTTCTCTGCATTGTCAGGACTCTTTGTTGTCACTTTCATTCTCATGGATTTTTAAAAATATTTATGCTGTCCAACCATTTGATCATCCTTGAAAGAATGAGTATTAACATCAACATTCATTGCAATCCTTTGATTCATTTTTTGTGAATACTAATTCCAGTTATTTAATTCTGAAAGACAATGTAATCTTAGATATTACATCAGATTGGTTATTTATTTCTAAAGGAATGTCTCATCCAGTCAAATTTCTTAGAACATTTAGTTGAGCTTGAGTATTTTTAGCTTTGTTTTATAACCATATGCTTATATTTTTCAAGTATCTAAGTTACATGTGTGTGTATAGTCACAACATTGCTGTCTGCTACAGAGTTTCCTTCCCAACACATGGTTTCAAGTTCAGTCTCACTGCATACCACCTTGGATAAATGTGTTCTACTATAGTCCCAGGCCAACCAAAGCCTTGTGAGTGGATTTGGGAGACGGAAACTGAAAGAAACTCATTGTATACTCTTACTCTTTACTCTTTTATTCTTTTACTTGTTTCAGTCATTTGACTGCGACCATGCTGGAGCACCACCTTCAGTCGAGCAAATCGTCCCCAGGACTTATTCTTTGGATGCCAAGTACTTATTCTATCGGTCTCTTTTGCCGAACCACTAAGTTACGGAAACCTAAACACACCACCATCGGTTGTCAAGCGATGTCGGGGGGACAAGCACAGACACACAAACATACGCACACATATACATATACATATATACATATATACGACAGGCTTCTTTCAGTTTCCATCTACCAAATCCACTCCCAAGGCTTTGGTCGGCCCTAGGCTTTGGTCGGCCCAAGGCTTTGGTCGGCCCAAGGCTTTGGTCGGCCCAAGGCTATAGTAGAAGACACTTACCCAAGGTGCCACGCAGTGGGAATGAACCCGGAACCATGTGGTTGGAAAGCAAGCTACTTACCACACAGCCACTCCTGCGCTATGTATGTAAATATATATGTGCATGTGTCTTTGTGTTTGTATTTGTTCTATACCACTGCTTGACAAACTAACTGGTGTTAGTTTGTTTATGTCCCATGACTTAGCAGTTTGGCATAGCAGACCAATAGAATAAGTGCCAGAATTTTTTTAAAATAAGTACTGGAGTTGATTTGATTGACTAAAAATACCTTTCTAGGTGGTACCTCTACATGGTTGCAATCCAGTGATTGAAGCAAATAAACAATAAAATATATGAATGAATTACTTATTGCATGTGATAAAATTCAGTGATTTCTGGCATTTCTGTTGCTCTGTATATGAAATAGATTTAGTATAATATGTATTCAATCAATTGTCCCGAGTCACCATTCCGTTTCTAGCTAAACACCATTCTATACAGAATGCACTAATACATTTATGTAAAATACTTTGCATAATTCAATCATCCAGTGTAACAGTAGTTTGGAACATGACTTTCTGCTTCAAATTATTTTATCAAAATGAAGATTTCCACTGTGCTTATATCTTCATATATGTGCATATAACTGTTCATATATTTATATCAAGAAGGAATAAATGTATATTTCATTAAAGTCCCATCAAAATTATGTTGTATGTGTTTAAAATAAAATTAACTTTAATGTGATGTATAATTAAGTGTGGTTATTTTAGTTATGAAATAATACGTTCTTTGTTTCTGTTATTGTATTCAACTTCTGTTTTACCTCACTGAAATTAGTTGAATGAATCTTTAAAGTACAACTTTAGTTACAGACTCTGTAAATGGATGAGAGCAATGGGAGTAATTTATATTTATGAGGAGGATGACAATGTTCTTCTAAAAAGTGGAATATTAGCAGTTTAACTACATTGCCATACATTTTCTTCCCCTGCCTTTTTGTGCAAGAGGTACAATATATATATTGCATAGTTGCACACACTATTATGGTAGGAAGAGTACTGCTTCATAAGTTTTTGTAGTTTGTCATAGATATTGCTTGACTTTGTTGTTGTGTCCACCCCAACCAAATATGATTATATATAGAAGTGTGTGTGGAATATATGCAAAGTCTAGCACTATTATTTAGCTGTAAAATGTTTAAAAGTTACTTATTACAATCTCTCTAAATGTTTAAATATTTGGCATAAAGTGTTTTCTCTCTCATGAATAAATTTCCTCTAGAAAAAATAGCAAAAATGTGAATGATAAACAGCTAATAGAAAGATTTTTTACTATTTGTGACTTTAAAAAAATATTGCAAAAGCATTTCTGTCATTATTATGGCAATATACAAAAATATTCCAAATTATAAACATAAATTGTTTTTTATTAAATTTTTAATACTATTTCATAAAAATTCTGGTTAATTTTATGGTCCATAGTTAAGGAAATTGTTAAATATTAATATATGGAAAACATAAATGTAAAAGGAGCCATTTTCTTTACTAGAATTATCTGTTCTCATTTCAGTTTCAATCTTCAAAGCAATGAGTTGATAGAAACATTGGATAGATTTGTTTCTTTAACATTGTTATGTTCATTGAAGATTATTCTTCTTGAATGATTTTATGCAAATGGTATTTGAGATATTGAATAAGTGGAGATACTTAATTGGAAAAGTCTACAAAATATTCAATATTTCCTCTCAGACTACTAAATATATATATATATATTATAAATGTTAAAGTTAATAAATAAAAGGAAAATGTGTAAAATTTAAAGATTTTCACACCACCCTCAGCTGGTAAACATCTACTCTAAGACAAACATAGAAAGAAACTTTTTAAAAATATCGAGCTGCAGTATCCTCTTGTCAGTTACTATAGCATCACATTTTGTTGATATTAAGGAAGTATATATTTCACAAACACTAAGCACATGCATTTACAATGAGTATGTGTGGCTATAAAAAGTGCTTTTTTTTAATAATTAGTGTATCTGCAGTGGATATTGTATCTGCATAGTGTAAATATATAAAGAAAAGAAATTTCATTTGGGGCAGTTTCATTTGTGTTAAATATACTTCGTGAAAGGTTTAATTTTTGAAATATTCAGAACTATAAAATTTAGATTGAATTATCTGACGTTCAAGTACTTGTGGTTTAAATTAGATGCTATTTTAGGGTGTATAGAAGATTGTGACATACAGTGAAACTAATGAAAACGTGTAAATTAATGCACGAGTTTTTTGAAATTTGTAATTAGATATATAGTTTCACATTAGAATTCAGTTTAACATCATTTATTTTACACTTTCAAAACACCTTTAAAATCAAACTGAAAAATTCATCAGGGTGTATATCAGTTCTGTTTGGTCTTCTAATGTCTTCACAACAAACAACCAAGTATAAAATTAGTGCACTATGCACAATCGTGCATTGTACAGAGACCACATGCAAAAACCATCTTCAGAATGAAACAGAAGTCTCAAACTGAAAGAACACTTGGACATGCAGGAGCATGGTATATTACTTCAATGAGCTTCAGTCCTCACAGTACTTGCCACTTCATGAAAAATGATCTCCAAACACCCACACATTTATACAACACACCAGAACACTACTTTTGTAGCATCCTTAAAACAATCTATGCAAAACCAAAATGAGTATAAAGAACACATACACAAAGAAATAGCAGCAACACCATTAGTCTCAAACCAGGTGCTAGGATGCACACCACCAGTAAAAAATGCATAGGATTAGCAACTGTTTTGCTTTGACCAAACTCACCTTTCCACTGCCAGAATCTATAGTTATACTGAAATCGGCTGGAGAGTAGAGAGTGTACAACAAGTCTAGACTGTTACACTGCACCACATGCAATTCTTTATCTTGGATTCCTTACACTTGCATAGTCCTGAACAGGAGAGACAGTTTTAAGGATGCTGCTGTAATAGTGTTTTGGGGTGTTGTATATGTGTGTGGATGTTTGGAGATGAGATTTAATACGGTGGCATGTACTGTAAATGTTGAAGTTCACTGCACTAATACACTGTGGTTTTGCATGTTCAAGTGTTCTTTCATTATTAGATTTTTGTTTTGTTGTGTAGATGAATTACGAATGTGGGTGATATACCTTCCAAGATTATGCAAAGTGCAATATTGGAGTCTTCAATATCGTCCTTAACTAAATGTAAACATGGCATAACTGTGAAAATTTATATGTGGTTCAGGCCTAACCATTCAGCTGACTACCAGCATGCCAAAGAACTATTTGATCAGAATTGATCTGGAGTTACACAGCAACAGTACTTCAGCTGAAAAGTTTGATATATGTACAAACTGAGCACTTTAATTAAGCTTTACTTTAGTAAGAAACAAATGAAGCTTACACACACACACACACACACACACACACACACACACACACACAGAATGAAAAATATATATATACAGACATGCTCACATACATACATACACACACAATTTTCTAGATGTAGTATATCTGTCTTCTGTAGTATATATAATATTTTAAGTTATATAACATAGTGGCTCAGAGAGAATAAGATTAAGCTATTTTAATTGAACTACAGTCAGTGTTTCAGTATACATCTTCCTAATGTTTACTGGCTAACTAAACTTCTAATCAACTAATAAATCTGCTCTGTGTGTTTCTTTCCCTGCAGGCAGTACATGAGTTGGACATGTAAGGCTGACTCTTGACCTCTTCACAGATTTCTCACATTTGCTTTTCCTTGCTGGATCTCAGTGCTGTGACTACTTCACATCTCAGCCACCTCAATTTTACAACTTACACTCTGCTTACCATGTTCTCTTCACTTATGATCTGACCACATGCCACAAAGTCTCAGCAGATGACTCTTTTAGTCTTTTACTTGTTTCAGTCATTTGACTGTGGCCATGCTGGAGCACTGTCTTTTAGTCGAGCAAATCGACCCCAGAACTTATTATTTGGAAGCCTAGTACTTACTCTATCAGTCTCTTTTGCTGAACCGCTAAGTTATGGGGATGTAAACACACCGTCATCAGTTGTCAAATGATGTTGGGGTGGGGGGGACAAACATATACACACACATACATACATACATATATACATATATACAACGGGCTTCTTTCAGTTTCCGTCTACCAAATCACTCACAAGGTTTTGGTTGGCCCGAGGCTATAGTAGAAGACAGTTGCCCAAGGTGCTACACAGTGGGAATTAACCTGGAACCATGTGGTTGGTAAGCAAACTACTTACCACACAGCCACTCCTGCACCTATGAGGAGGTATTTCACAAAGATGGGGGCTGACTGAAACTCTGCTCAATGAGTCACCTAGCAAGACCTGAGAATATACCAACAAATGGAGAATGCAATAATACACTGCAATGATGTGAAAACCCCACTCCTAACTTGACCTGTGTTTCTTCAGAGTTCTAAAGCCATGATTAATTCATGTTTGTAACTGTTTTTCGTTGGATTGGACTAACATAAATATGACCAACTTTCTCTTTAAGTTCTATTCAGCTGATTCAAGCCTTTAATTCATGACTTAAGTGTTTATGAAAATTGCTTCACTCATAGGCACCTGAAAGACAGTTCATATATTGCAACATATTTGATTTAATATTTCTCATGTTTATGGTCATTACTTGATGTCTGTTGAAATGAATTACAAATTGGTTTTTGTTGCTTCAACTGAACCTGTTATCAGTATAGTTACAAGCCTACATTGGTGTTTTCTCTTATCTAGTGTTTAATAGTTCTTCATACAACTCCCAAGTTGACTATATTGCTGTTAATTATTCCCATAATTCAAACTGATTGCATTACAGTTTATGATATAGTTAATAATTCTATTATCACACTGCTGTGGTTTGAGACAGAAGATGTGTAAAAACCTTTAATTGATCACTTAAGAAACCTCTAATTAATTGCTTAAATTGTAAAGCAATATTTGCAGTTTTCAACAAAGCAATAACTAAAACAGCCTGGAATAACTGTAGTAATAGCATTATACAGTAAAGAGGAAAAATTGTATTTATAATGTAGTCATGCACACATTCACTCATTTTAGTAGGTAAATAATGTATGCCTAAAGTTATATACACAGTTTTTGTTTTTGTTTTCTTTCAAATAGCATGAATAGATATGTGAGTGTTATTCACAGAAATGTTTGTAAACAAACACAGATTCATATAAATATCTGTATATCAATATGTGTTAATTTCATGAATATTTTTTGTTAGATATAATGTTCTTAACAATTTTAATATTAAACATTTTATTGATATTCACAAATATATTTCCATTACTTTTCAATATAAACTATTTTAATTGTTTTATCTTGTTCTATTTTATCATTATTAATATTGCAACAATTTACTATAAATATGTTTTCTTATATAACCCAAACTCTTCCCAGTCATCTAATCCACTTCTAGTAATGTCCACTTGGCATTTGCTTACGAGAGTATTAGTATGTGAATATTTATTCTTTGTTTATGTCTATGTTATAAATGTTACATATATGTATATAGTGATCTCATTGGTCTAATGTTCCTACCTATCACTCACTAGAAATAAGTTTGGTAGATACTGAATTCCTTTCAATATCTCTCACTTTTGTGAGAAGAGAGAAGTTATCATCATTTTCTAACAGGTAATGGTCAGTTTAACCATGGAAATGAATTAACATTTGAACATGTATATCATCATTATCATGCTAATGTAGATTATGTATATCAGGAAAATAATGAGTGATCTGTATCATGCTAAAGGATCAAAATATCAAAAGTTGTTTATGCAATAGAATACTTTTTACAAGTTTCAATGTATGGCTTTGTCCATAACAAAAGCCATTCCTATATTTTCTCATAAGTTTTTCTCCATTTTATAATATCTCGAGTTACTATAGCAGTTAGTTTACTGCATTCATTACAGCAATCAAAATGATACCTCTGTAATAAGTGGTGGCTTTATAGATATTCCTATAGTGGGTTATCTGTATTCCAAAAACTGGATGTCATTAATGTATGCTTGAATATATGCTCACCTTTCAGAAATCATATGTGCAGTAGTTTACCAATGATATTGTGAGAGTATTTGTTAAACAAACGTTTAAGAAATTGTTTTTTAGAAAAAAGAAAGAAAACTGTTGAGTAATATAGATATGAATATCCATATTTCCCATCTTTTATTAGTTTTAGTAAATATATGTGGAAGATATCAGTTTTTAGTTGCTGTTCTGCTGTCATACTAATGAAGTCCAGCTGGTATTTTTTAATGGAAAATTTAATTTTATACTCAAATATGTACCCTTCACTAGATGAACTTTTACTTGATTGTATGTATAGTAACTTTCATGTACAAAAGATTTAAACTACTTTGGAATTATAAAAAATGTCTTAAAATTTTTCAAAAATCAAACTGCCTATATTATACTTGTCGTTTTTTTTTCTTCATGTTGCTTCAGTCTCCTCTGATCTTAGTAAAAGAAAAATTGAATGATTGCTTTCAAATAATGCATTATCATACAAAAGTAACAATTAAAATATATTCATAGAAATGTAGAAACTTCATAAAATCTGGTTAAATTTTAGCTGCTTAAGGAAATGTAATCCATAAAAGAAGCATGGATTTCATTAATCTTTGAATAATTTCAACTTTCAAGATAATATAATTAAGAGAAAGATCTAAATTCCCAAACATTTTCTTAATGTTTTTCTCAATTTCAATCAATATAAATAAAATCTCTGTGTATTGAATGAATGCACAATAAGTGGAATGGTATGAAAATGAAAGGAGTACAATGTTGGCAATAAATATTTCACTTGCTGGGATACTTTGAAAGTTGTAAAATAAAAATAAGAAAACAATGGTTATCTGAATTGCCATCACCTTGATGTGAGGTTATATTAGTCTCAAGAGAATGACCATGGGATATGATGTGAGGTTATATTAGTCTCAAGAGAGCAGCCACAGGAGGTGATTTAACCACAAAGAGCTAAACATCAGCTAAACATTATTTTGATGGAACTACTCATATGGAACTCTCTCTTTTTAACATTTTATGAGCTTACTTTGCTTTCAGCCATCTTTATTCACTGTAATATAATCAATACTATCAATAGAAAGATAAGCACAGTCAAATGGGATATAACCAGAATAGGAGGAACTATTCATCTTCCTACAATACTTCAACCTGAAACTCAACAAAATCAGATTTCAATCTATCATTGAAAGAGGCTGGCTTTAGAATGTACTGCCACACCCTGTTCATATCATAATTTCATCAAATTATTTAGACTTCAATTTATAAATTTGTTTAAAATTTATCTTGCATCTAAATGTAATATTGTTTTGGTTATATCTTGCATAGTGTAGAACAGTATTGATATTTTAATCTGTCACAGTAATAATTTCAATAGTTAGCAATAAGAAAAGCTTCAAGAATTACTGTCTGTGCCATACAAGAACACTGGTGAAAGAAACATTGAATTCAGTTAGTTTGTAACTATAATAAAGATGTTACTTTCACTACTTCTTTGTAACTTTCAATCAGGAAAGTGTGTGAAAAGAGTAACAAACTCTTTATCACAAGTAGGAGCTATTCAAAACTACTACAATTATTGTGTGCGCATAGAAATTTCCATGTAACTAATGTTGTAGATCAAGCTTGAGCTTTGTTTTTTTCTTCTTGTACATAACTTCAGGAGGAAAATAATGGAACTTGATTTTATTTTAAGCATTTTAAAAGTAAACTAAAAAATTATTCCTTTGCTGATGAAAAAGAGCAAAATAGTTTCCAGATCATGAAGTAATATCACTGATCACTTAATTAGCATTGTTGATGTAAGTTCTGTCATGTGCATATTCAAGTCTAGAAGTGTAGTCCCACAGTAAAATGTTTATCCATGCAAAGCAATATCTGCAAGAGGTTGTCTGCCTTCAGAGGCTTACTTCATCTGAATTACCAAGGCTCTCTAATTGACCTGGTTGCTATTGGGTTGAATCCATGTTATAGCAAGCTGGGAAGTATGCAATGCTTTTATATGAATGTTATATCTTTTCATTTTCTTCCTCTTCTAACTTTTTTGTAATTTTTAATTTGATTCTTTCTGAAAGCTTGATTCACATTCAGGCATTTGATGAGAATCTTATATTTGAAGGAGCTCTTGTACTTAGGATATGGGATTCTTGTTGTTGGTTAGTGTGACAGTATATCTACTGGACTGTGGATGGCCTTTATGTACAGTAGTTGATTATTGTAGAACATCAATCAAATTCTGTAGTGAAGTATTCTTAGAGGTTTTATTTTTGGTACCCCAGCATAGCCTATCTGATGACTGAAACAAGTAAAAGATAAATAAATGCAAGTAGTTGTTGGTTACAGAAAATATTGATATGAACAATGTTTTACATGCCTTTACCGCTTAGACTTCCTTTCCAGTTTGACATTGTTGTTCAGTTTTTGAGAGTGTTTTGGATGTATAGGGGATAATAAAACTTCTAGCCTTATCGTCTTGTTGTACCAATATGGTGCCAAATACAACAGGATTGGCATCAACATAGTATCTTTTATTTAGAGTGTAACATAATGCATTGTTTGTATTAAAATGTTTTCTCTTCTTTACTCCTTCACTTAATCCACTTTCTCTTCCCTCTTCTCTGTCTCTCTCTCTCTCTCTCTCTCTCTCTCTCTCTCTCATCAGTTTCTCTACTATATCTGTCATAGTTGCTAAATGTTGCATGAAATTACCAAGAAAGTTGAGTAGGCCCCAAACACTTTCCTAATAGTTATTGATGTTGGACATTTAAAGTGAGTCACAGCAACCAATCTTATTCTCTTGTTAACTCCTTGATTTGAAACAATACTGCTAAAGTATTCTGTCTTGCACCAAAAATACATTTCTTGTCATAAGAATTTTATAAACTTTCAAGACAATGTGGAACAATTGTGTTTTTTTTAGTGGGAGCAGGACATCTTGAAACACATACATAAAGATACCCAATATTTACATGCTATTATTTATAACATTTTCGTTGTGCTCCGAGATACTGCAAAAAAAAAAAGCATTAGTTCAAACTCTCTCAAAACTTTATAAAATTCTTATGACATCAACAGCATACAATTGTTGCTGGTAAGAATAGTTTCTAAAATGGATAGAGAAATTTGAAGGATTGCTTTGTATTATGGTAGAATGTCAGTCATGTCTACTTTAGGTGTGGGTTTGTATCCCACAAGCAGCCTTTGACTTTTTGTATCCAAAAAAGTTTTATGACCCAACATGTACTTGCTGTTATTTATAGCTTTATATGTATGCTTCAAGATATTCCAAACAAAAAAAAGAGAAAAGAATTAGTTCACATCTTGTGATTTCATGTTGCATAATATTGTTAAGCAATAATTTAAGTCATGTCATGTTTTTGGTGGGGTTCTTTTGCTTTTTTATTTTATTATGTTAGATTCAGATTAGAAAAAAAAACTGCTAATTATTTCCTGAAAGTGTTCAAATGGTGAGTAGAGTTCAAGAACAAACATTTGTCCTTGCACACTCTATTAGAAGAAGTAAATTTTCTTATATGATTCAATAACAGATGTAAATTATCTTGACAATAGCTCATATTATATACCAGTTTTGAAAAAAAGCATAATAAATTCAAAATTTTTCAGTAAATCATCAATTGTAAGTATTGGATATGTCTTCTTTAGATACTAAATTTACTGTGTGTAATACAAATACAAATCAATACAGCCATTTTTCTTTGGTGCAACAAACAATGGTGAAATTCATATTGTGGAGCCGTCAATTTTCTCATTGATATCCAATTTTAACAAACACTTAATTTCTTCTGCTTGTTTCTTCACATGAAATAGTATTTGCTTCAAAAGTTGTTTTATAGGTTTTTGCTTTTGAATATTTCAGAGAACACTTTGGTAATTGAATCATCCTTTAATATTGAGAATGTATATTTTAATTAAGCAGAATGAAGAAGTTGTTTCACAAAACCATGGATCAACTTTCAGTCATAAAATTAATAGCATATATTGTCTGAGTATTGCAACTTAAGCCAATTTTTAGTGTGACATGAATGATCATAAATAAAAATTGAGATGCACTTGAACCATCGATGACTATCTTGGTTTCACATGACTGAATAATTATTTCAGTGTTGTTTTAATTATTTCAATTAAGGTACAAAAGACAACTCCAGATATGATCCGTTACTAAACAGTGTGCATTCTTGATATATATATATATATATATATATATATAGATTCTCTCATAACTACTTCAAGTAGTGAGAAACCTACACTTTGTTGAGGTGGTGACAATAAGACCCAAACTATTCTAGTAGAATGATGTGTTATTCTTTCAATACAAATACAATAACACATCTTTTTGCTAAATGCTTCATTTAATTTCTATTTGTCCTTCTCATCTCATTGATAAAATTATAATACTTATAATGATAATGATGTTATATTATTTCAATTATATTTTGTGATCTTCTGTCAATTAGGACTAATTTGTATTTTTAAAAAAACCCTCAAAAACATTACATCAATCACAGTTTCTAACTAGTTTGTCAATTTTCCATCAGAGGAATGCTCAGGAAGTAAAATTATATTAAATAATGTCGATTGATTTCAATATTTAAATCTAATCATTTTTGCTTTTCTTCAGAACAGTATAGGAAAACATTGACTATTCAAATATTTAAGGTATCTATAGTTAACCAAACAGTATGTAATGTAAAAGGGATCCACTATTATATAACTTCCACACTGTACTGTGTGCAAACAAAAGCTAAATAACTTTACACTTGACCTATGTGAAGTACACTAAATGCAGGATGTGGAATCTGTGAGTTGTTCCTTGGTGTTTGATGACTATCATGGTGCAGCCAGAGTTATTGAATAATAAAATAAAATCAACACAACATTTTCATGTGAAGAAACTAATGATAAACTTGTTTCATCATCATCGTTTAACGTCCACTTTCCATGCTGGCATGGGTTGGACGGTTTGACTGAGGACTGGCGAGCCAGATGGCTGCACCAAGCTCCAATCTGATCTGGCAGAGTTTCTACAGCTGGATGCCCTTCCTAATGCCAGTCATTTGACTGTGGCCATGCTGGAGCACCGCCTTTAGTTGAGCAAATCGACCCCAGGACTTATTCTTTGGAAGCCTAGTACTTATTCTATCGGTCTCTTTTGCCGAACTGCTAAGTTATGGGGACGTAAACACACCAGCATCGGTTGTCAAGTGAGGCTGAGGAGACAAACACAGACACACAAACATATACATACACATACATACATATACATATATACGACGGGCTTCTTTCAGTTTCCGTCTACCAAATCCACTCACAAGGCTTTGGTTGGCCCGAGGCTATAGTAGTAGACACTTGTCCACGGTGCCACGCAGTGGGAATGAACCCGGAAGCATGTGGTTGGTAAGCAAGCTACTTACCACACAGTCACTCCTGCTTAACAATTTCCTATGCACATTAGATTGTGGAAAAATATCTTCCTTAGATTATTACTTATTCTGGTCCATGGCTCACTTACTGCACTCCTGATGCTTTATCAACCAAGAGGAGGTGGAAGCTTCAGTGAATGAATTTTTCACTTCAAAGGACAAGAACTGGTATCAGCATGGGATCAAAGAACTGACAGAAAAGTGGCTTCAGATGGTACAACACAATGGTGTCTAATTTGAATACTAGGCTGCTTTTGTTGTAACTTGATGACTAAAGCAGATAAGTTACCAAAACATTGCAAAACTTTTGACTCAACACAATGATATTCAGTCAAACAAAAGAAATTCATTGAATGAGTGAAATATTAAAGAACATGGAAATTCTATCTAAGACCTTTCATGATTGGTACTCTGCTTGGTTTGAGTTTTCCTTGTTAATGTGAATTAACTTGGAATGTAGGCTATATGTTGGAGTCAAAAGATGTTGAAATGAGAAGGTTCATTAAAAAAGAAATTAAATAGGAAAAAGAAATTAATATAGAAACATTTACAAGAACAAAACAAATGAAGAGAGATGTAATGAGACTAATGAAAGGCTGAGGTGAATAAATCAAACAAAAAAGGTGAGTGGTAGCTGGCTAGGGAGCAGGGCTAAAATGAGAAACAGAGCAATGAAGAGCAAGAAATGAAAAGAAGAATATAGAGAAAGGAAATTAGTCAGCCAATAACAAATTTGGTGATGGTGAGGAAATGATTTGGCTAAATAATTGGAATACAGAGAGCAGGATGAAAACTGAGGAGGAAGAAAATAAAAAAAATAACATGAAATTCATGTATAAATTAACTGCCAAGTAAAAAGAAAAACAAACAGATATTGGAAATCATTTGTATGGCATGTATCTCATTAGAGAATTTTCTTCTATGAATAACATCTATTTGTGGGAAGAAAACAAATTGCTTTTGTAGCATTTCAACACTATATAAATGTAAATTTCTGAAAGATGGTATGTTACAACAGTCTTAATGATCTTTGATTGTCAAGACACCATTCTTACAATTTGTTTTCATAACACTTTATGGAAATTATTTATCATATATTTGTTTGCTATAATGGCAGACATGATGAGGTAAGAAAATTCATTACCTTAATTGGAATAACTTTATTTATCATATTAATATCCATTGAATGAAAATGCATAAACAGCTTAAAATCTTGTAAAATCTTGCTTAAACAATGCATTGTCTTGAAAAACAGTGCTTAATTCCTCTTTTCCATATTTTTATGCTTCCTTCAGATATCATCTTTATTATTTACCAAGATGTTGTATGCACTGGTTATCTTGTTATGAGCTCAACTATGCCGTATAAACTTCGTTTCCATTTGAGTCATTTCAGTTGAGTTATTCCTCCCAATTTTCAGTAATATCCGATAACATAAAGAGGAATCTACCAGAACAACTTTCCCACAAATTTCAAAATTTAAAGACTTTCCTGCTGATCCAATGTTCCATCATTTTCATGGAATGTCTTAAGAATAATATAAAAGTAATGAAAAAGAGACAATTGAGTAACTAATCGAAATATTTGAAATATGTTTTTGCTGTAAAGTAGGAATTGTATTTTTACAAATGATTTGGAATTTCTTTTGACTTGAGTAAATGTTTGTGTATCACAATCTTTGTACAAGATATGTATAGAATTAACTAAACAAGTTATATTCTATGATACAACATTAATAACTCTACTTGTGGGTGACAGAATAATTTTTGTGTTTTCAAAATAAAATCAGTTGATTTTCGATTCATTCCTTTCTAATAAAAAAAAAATAAGCTCCAGTCATGTACTATGCTTGATTCACTTTACCATACTATGACTAATGTGTGACTTCTCATTATTGTAAGAAACCATTTAAATCTCTTATAGTTCGCATCTTTAATGTTTAACTATAAAATTAAATGGAAGGCATAATCTATTAGACACAAAGTATTATCTGTAAAATAATTTGACTGATAAACTAAAGAATGAAATTGAAGACATGATCACTTATACATAATATTTTTACTGTTCAAAAGATGACTGATAAACTTTGAAAGAAAACTGTAGACAGTTTGTTACAAACTCAATATTATTCTGTAAAAACTTTGACTGGTAAATAATAAGATGAAATCAAAGATGCAATCTATTATAAATACAGCATTTACATTATTTGTATTATTCATATTTCAATTAGCTAATAAATATATTTTTTTATTTTAAGTTTTGTGTGATTTATATATTAGTGATATATTTTATAAAGATTAATTATTAGCAATGGAAGCAGTTTTAATACCAGAAGTAATCTTTATAACCAGCTTAACATGGATATATTGTTAGAACACCGAATATTGCATTATTAGCCTTGAGAGATCCTCTCTTATAGGTACTTGGTGCATAAAAGTACACACATAGATCATAATAACTGACAAGTATTTGTGTCATGGTCATGGGAATTCTCATATCACTTGATTTTGGTCTACTGGATCTCATCAGTTGAAGCACTGGTTGCCTGTTAAATTTCACTGCCATGCAGTGCTCATGACAGATGATTCTTGTCTGCTATGATCTACATATTTTATACTTTGAGTATCAAGAATCAGTGAAGCAACTACTGAACTTTGTTCATTGGGGCCATGGGTTCAGCTATATTTACTGATATGAAATTAAGGATGCAGTACAACATACTAAGATTTTCATATTACCAATGTAGTGAAATAAATACAATGGAAGAGAAGTGAGCCTTTATTTTCTCATAAGCAATTGTTTGTATGTGGCTCTTTCTGGTATGCATACACTTTTTGACATAAAGATAACAATTGTAGATAACTCTCAAGGCAGAAAAGATGATGAGTGTGTTACAAAGAATTCAAAAATCTCATCTAAGACTGTACTTTTAGCATTACTGATGTGGACTTCACACTATCTCACGAATCAAATGCTCAAGAAAAAATACAGTTTTGAAAGAAATTATGAACTTCCTGGTAAACATTTTAAAACAATAGCAAAATTGCTGCTGGCACTTCTAATTTACTATTATCAAAACTATTATTATAATAGTAATGGTTACAGATTTGGTGGAATATTTTTGGAAACATTCTACAGAGGATTAAATCTGGAAATATGAAGGAAATAATTAAGAAAAATTAGAGCCTGCAATAGTGTAATCAATGACAGGATTTTGAAGATTGATAGGAAAAGTTCATTGAAATCAGTAATAACAGCAGCACTATGGTATTTCTTTTAGTGCGAATGTGAACATACCTACTATCTACTATCATCCTGCCATATCCTTTTCTGTGCTGCCAGCTATTAATCCTTCTCCCTCAGGTCATTCATTATTGACATCCAACACTTTCTCATACTACCTGTCTATTATTATCCATCACTTGATCTTTCTTATGCCAGAAAACATGTAATTGCTATTATTGTCTCTCTTCCATTACTCTCCCAACACTACCTCTTACCTCTCTTCCACCACTGTATCCTCTGTTACCCTCACCTCTTGGTTTGATTCTTTCATCATATCTTTTCCCCTCTTACCCGCTCACCTTATTCCTGCTTTTAATGCTCTCCTATTCACCCTTTGTAGGTCACAGTCACAAAGTTGAGCAGGCTCTTTAGACTTGTAGAGGATATTACAATCTTACCTGTGATGGTACCACAATAAAATGTGCCTAGTACACTTTGTAAAGTGATTGATGTTAAAAAAAAGTACACACTATCATAGAAACCATGCTAAATGTGGATATGTGAACGTGACTCATGAAAGAAAGTGGTACCCCCCCCCCCAGATAAGTCTTGACTTTGACCATGAAAACAAAATGCCCAATCCATGCCAAAATGAAAAGTATGTTAAATGATGGTGATAGTGGTAGCAACAGTGTGTTTCCAACTTCTAAATCATACCTGAAAAGCTTTCAGTTTGATCAAAAGGAATATTTCTTTTCTGAAGAAAATACATTTCTAAAAATTATTTTTGTGTATAAATATATGAATGAACACACAAATTTACACATATGCATGCATGTGTAGATTTATGGAATTATGCTGAACCTGCCTTAAGAAATATCTTTAATCAAAGTTCTAATTACATGCTCTAGTTTTATAAAATCAAAGCATCAAGGTTTTTAAACTTCACTTTGCAAAAAACATTTTTTGCTTCATTTCTCAAAGATGTATATAATAACTACTTAGTATTTTACTACAGTTCAATTTAATGTTATTCAATACAAATGTTATTCAATACAAATAAAATAGGAAATGAAAATGAATATAACAACACTTCAAAAAATATTGGTTTCAAATTTTGACACAGGCCAACAGTTCTGGAGGGGGGGGGGAGTTAAGTTGATTACTTCAACCCCCAGTGCCCAGCTGGTCCTTATTTTATTGATCTTGAAAGGATGAATGGCAAGACAACCTCAGTTGAATTTGAACTGAGAACATAAAGACAGACAAAATGCTGCTAAGCATTTTGCCTGGTATGCTAACAATTCTGCCAGACCACCATCTTAACACATTAAATAGTATTAGCTTTAAATTTTGGCAAAAGGCCAGCAATTTTGGGGAGGGGTAAGGCCATTACATCAACCCCAGTGCTCAATTGGTACTTATTTTATTGACCCTGAAAGGATGAATGGCCAAGTCAATGTCAGCAGAATTAGAACTCAGAAACATTAAGATGGACAAAAAGCTCCAAAGCATTTTTCCCAGTGTAATAACAATTCTCACCACTTTAACACATCAAATAATATTAAATAATGCACATTCAATAACCTTCAGTAGTAATGGAATAACATGATGACATTAAACACAACCACATGCCTATGCTCCTACATTATGGATAATGTATTGAGCTCTAGAGCAACCTTGAGAAAAACTGTTCCTGAACCTTCTTGTGTGGAATTCATTTAATTGTCATCTCTTTTGAACAAAACTCATCTCATGCATAATAAAGTAATGAATCTGAAAAACAGTGACTATAAATTATGAGGCATAATAGTTCTAAGGTTTATGTGCTGGTTGAAGTTATTGACATGAGGGCAAACAATGAAGCTATCACTTAATCTAATTATTTAATTTCCTAGTATTATATATATATATATCATCATTATTATCACCATTGTTTAATGTCTGCTTTTCATACTGGCATGGGTTGGACGGTTTGTCATGGAACTGTCCAGGCTCCAGTTGTCTGTTGTGGCATGGTTTCTATAATTGGATGCCCTTCCTAGTGCCAACCACTTAACAGAGTGTACTAGGTGCTTTTTACATGCCACCAGCATGGGTGTGTGTTTACACAGCACCAGCACCTTAAAGGACAAGCCTATATATGCATATGTATATATATATATATATATATATATATATATATATATATATATATATATACGCACACACACACACATAAAATAACCATAAAATATTTAACCAAATAATGGAATTGTGCTGGATTAACGACTTGATCTGTTGTGATTTCGGACTAACTGTCATTTTAACAATACAAGTCAATTTTGGCAGTTTCATGTTCCTTTTATCTTTTACTGGTTTCAGCCCAGGGCTGAGGTCATGTTGGTGCACCACATGTAGCTACTTGGTGTTGTTTCCGATATCACTTTTGGTGAAGTAACGAATTGGATGGAGTTGCTCTTCTTTGTGTCTCCTGCCGTGATGTGGGTTCATCTGGTATCTCAGATAGAAACCTGTCCAGACATTCCTTGAAAACTTCCACATCAACTCCATGTAGATCTCTAAGGTTGCCTGGAAGGATGTTGAACAATCGTGGGCCCTTGAAACGCTGACTATTGCAGTATTATGGGGAAGACAGGATCTTTGGTATGATGCAATACCATCCAGTTCGATGTTTGGTATAGCTGTCAATTCCAAAATTGGGAGCTAAACTCTCCAAGATCTTCCAAATATATATCACCACATATCTCTCTCATCTCTCTCCAGGGAATAGAGATTCAGCTCCTTTAGCCTCTCCCAGTAGCCCATCTTTTGCATCGTGTCAATCATCTTTGTGTATTGGTGCTGGATTGCTTTAAGTTCCACAGTTTGTTTCACACTCTCTGGGGTCCATAACTGAGAGTAGTAGTCCAAGTGACTGAGAACAAAAGTCTTCCATAGGAGTAGCAGGGCCTCTCTTTTCCTGGCTCTGAATGTCCTCAGAATTCATCTAGCCACTCACCTGCACAGTGTTGCCATGTTGGTAATATGCACATTGCTCATGTGAACCCCCAGGTCATGCACCAGCTCTGATTCTGGGATTGTATTACCTTCTGCTCCAGTGTATTCTGATTTTAGCCCGGTGTTGGACCGATAGTGGAATGCCTGAAATTTCATAGCATTGAACTGCATGTTATTTTTGTTAGCCCATTTGTAGATTTCATTCAGGTCTTTCTGCAGTTTTATGATGTCCTCTGGATTCCTAACTGCCTGTGATACTTTTGTGTCATCATCATAACTGGTCAGATTGGCTGACTGTACCACGCAGGGCATGTCTGAGAGGGCCACCACAAATAGTAGTGGCCCTAGCACAGTTCCTTGTTGGACTCCACTGAGAATTGGTGTCTCTTCAGAGTGAGCACCATTGGCTACAGCTGACTCCTGCCCTGCAGAAAATCATTCAGCCACTCTCCCAGATTCTCAGTAATACCAAGGTTTCACAGCTTATGACATATGCCATGATCAATGTTGTCGAAGTCCTTGGCAAATCAAGGTATAACACGTCTATGGCTGACTGGTTTAGCTGTTGCTTCAGTACCCAGTCAAAGTGCTGCAGCAACTGTGTGAGGCAGCTCCTCCCTGGATGGATGCCATGTTGCGTATTTGTGAGAAGGTTGTTTTTTTCTAGGAACGGGACCAGCCTTTTACTGACGATGCATTCCATTGTCTTCCTAACATGTGAGGTCAGAGAGATGGGTCTATTGCTTTTAGCTCTGCTCCCTCCTTTATGGACAGGGCATATTATACCCTCCTTTAGCATATTGGGAAGTTTACCACATGCAAGGAAACTCTGATAAAATTTTGTATTGATGGCAGAACAGTCTCTGTCACATTTGATTTAGTAAGACACACAAATAAAATATGCTTACATAGTTTTTGTTTTACAAATGCAACAGTAGGCTTGTTATCATTTTTTGAGTGAAACTAATTTATTCTTCTATCCTTATAAAGATTATAGGTTCTTTAGTGTTGATGATGAATGCTATGATCAACTTAGTTTGAATGTTGCTATAATTAAGTTTATAAGGGTGAAGAAATTTCAGTTGATACATTTCCTTTATCTATACTATATATAAAACAGAGATGTGTGTGTAATCGCTTTTCACGTGAAATCGACTTCACCAAATGCTTCCATACTTGTAATGCATGAATAATTTGACCTCGGATAAATCTTAGGCTCTTCATTTGATTTTTTTAATTAAAAATAAATAATATTGCTTTATATTTAAGATTCACTTCTTTAAAAAGGTTCCTCAATGTCAACTTCCGGTATTGACATAACGACCGCAAAAAGCTTCACTCTCTATTTTGTGTGTTCGTGTGTATGAGAGAGAGAGAGAGAGAGTAAATACTACATACACACCACTCTCTTACTCTGTCTCACACACATACACACACACATACCCCTTGACTCACTCACACTCTGTATCTTACAAACACACACATACATAAATGTATACAAACATATTTATACTCTTCTGAGAATATTCACGTAAATCATTTTTTTTATTTAATCCCCATTTTAATTTTCGTAATAGTTTCCAAGTACCAATGAGGCTTTTTGGCACATCTTCAATTTTTCCCATTCATGAGAGGTGCCCAGCCATCATTCATCTGAGAGTTCATCTACAAAATGTCCTCAAATTTCTGTACAGCATATTTTGCTTTTTTTTCTTCAAGTATATAAGCAACAATTTCATTCCCGAGCAACGCTGGGTGCCTCTGCTTGTAACTGATATAAAAGAACACCTTTAAAGACCTCACACACTTGTCACTACTATTGCCACAAATTCTCGAAATTTGTTTTAACTGTAGCCAAGATATAATCTATTGCCTTTTGATTTTGAGTTTATTTCTGAATTTTCCTTAGCAGACAATATTTGTTATGAATTTTACATCTGAAAATATAACAAAAGTACAAGTGAATATTTCACATTATTTCATTGATTTCCAATAACTGTCTGCTATTAGTGATGAGATTATCTATAGGTATGTGTTGTGGTGGTGTTTGTAACTATAATGTTAACCTAGAGTAATGGTTAGTGAAGTGGTATTTGTTCATGGTTAATGTGTTTTGCTAGTAGTTTGGTATTGACAGTATTTGGAGAAACATTGAGTAATAGTAATGATAGTATTGTTGATAGTAGTTCAGTGGTTGTCTGTTTATAATTGTACAACAATATTTAACAGAAGTATTTGGCAAAGGGATGCAGTGGTGATAATGATGTAATGAAGATGATGAAAAAATATGGTATGATAATGGTACTGTTAGTAGAGAAATAGGAACTACATTGTTAGTTTAAACTCCTAACTTATGTGCATGTGTACACACACATGCATGCATGTGCACTCACACATGCACTTTCTTCCACTTCTTCCCTAATGACCAAATTTCTATTTAGTATTCTTCCAAGAATACATTGTTGAATGTGTACCCAAATATTAGAACTGATGGGTGCATGATAAATTGAGTGAGTTTTGAGAGATATTTTTAAAAGGGAAAAATCAATTAAAAGTGTTGAAGCAAACAGTTTCTGAAAACAACAGGAACTAGAGATGATGTGTTGATAAAATGGAAGAAAGTATTTGAAACCAGAGTTATCTGGGTTTGTGAAATAAGCTGGGATATTTAAAGGTTTGACTTAAAAGCCATGAGGATGTGGTGATATCTACTAGGTACTGACCTATATAAAATCTAATGTATTCATTGAAAATGGAGTAGTTAGCCTATTGTTTGAGCAGATTTATTAAAAAAAATTTTTTCAGTTGAAATACAAAGGAGATACAATCATCCCATTGGAAAAATACTGGTTCATGTTGTTAGTCCAGTTTTCTTCTGCAATGATAATAGATAAAGAATATATAACGTATATCAATTGTCTATACTGGGTAATATAATTATAATCCAAGTAATGACTTTATAGATGAAGTCTGCAAGTATCAGATATTATCAGTAGAGAGAAATGAGGATTATGATGTTCATACTTTCTGCAAGTCATCAGCAATATAACTGAAAATCTGACATTTTAAAATTTAAATTTGATATAACTTTTATTCAGTAACATCTTGTTATTACACTTTGAATATTATTTGCATGAAGTTTTCTACATCTCACTTGTACTGTGTATGTATGTGTTGTACAATTTTGTTTGAATGCCCCAAGTAATTTAGGAAAAAAAAAAAAAAAATGCAAATAGTGGTTCCAAATAATTGCAAGTTCTTTTTAATAAAATATATATAAAACTCCACCCATATATAGACATTGTATATGATCTGAATACAGTAATTAACTCATATTATCTATTGCATTAACTTCTATCTTGATTGTTTTGCTTGGTAATAAAATATAAAATTCTGAAGTTGAATAACACTTTTGATCTTTAAAATGTGGATTAAAGGTCATATATCCAGCAAGATGTGTAAAGTGAATTGGGATTATTTAGGAAAATGAAATCAGATACTTTTCTGTTTAAACCTTTCCTTTCCTTTTTTTTAAAAAACAATTCGGAAGACTAAAAATTTGTCTTTTTAGTTTCAGACCTTGTTTTATATAAAATATTTTTTATTACTAATTTTCTAGGAACAGTACAATTTTCTTTTCTAAAGATATTGTCCTGCAATGTCCAGTGAATTGAGCAGACTTAATGAGAATTGAGCTTCTTTGATTATCTTAAAGTAATATGATTAACTTAAGAGCCTCATTGAATGTTATACTTATTAGTTTGATTTCTTGCTTAGATTGTTGCCAGTGATGTATAACATTGCAGATATGCAATGCTGAGAAAGACTACCTTTAGCTATTGTACTTATAGAATGCCTGTTAGAAATTGCATTCTTATACAATACAATACACACGGAGATTTCAAATCAGCTTAACCTTCTATAAATTCACAAGTTAGCTCTTATGCACAATGTCTCATTATTGATAAAACTTCTTACATATCTACAGAGGTCTTTCTATAAACATCATCTCCTATTTGCACCACATTAAATAAAATGGAAATTATTAGCAGAGTCTATAAGATTGCTTTCTATTATAACTTATTTGGGATATAGGAAATTTTCAATTCTTCCGTATAATTCTTCCAGCCAGTGTACCAGATACAATACATTATCTAATATTCGTATAAGACATATGTTAATCTTCATGCCTTGATGGAATTAGCATTGTAATGTGTTGCAAACCAAATCCATAAACGATATATATATATATATATATAATGAATGTTTTTCTAAAAAAAGCTATATACATAGAAAAGCATTGTCTATATAACTTTTAGACCTCTCATTTAAAATAGGATATGATTGACATAGTGAGTTTGCTTATTCTTCTTTAAGGTTTTTAAAATTGTTTTTCTTATACAGTTTATTAAAAGAGGAAGGGGAAAACCCATGACTTTTACAGGGCCCCAAAGAAAAGGGAAAGAAGCAACTAAATTGTTGGTTGTTAATAAATGCTTTGGTCTCTAAGTAACCCAACTGGAAATAAATGGTCTTGTGTAAGTTTCCTATTGAATAGGGTAGCACCCTGTGCAGTGCTCATAGGACTGAGCCTCTGCAGGAAAACTATTTCCAGCTGTATCATCTAAGTTGCTGTGGCATTATAAAAGGTAAAATGCAGAAAGAATCAGAACATTG
Source organism: Octopus bimaculoides (assembly GCF_046866305.1). NCBI lineage: Eukaryota > Metazoa > Mollusca > Cephalopoda > Octopoda > Octopodidae > Octopus > Octopus bimaculoides. The sequence continues at coordinate 101,644,165 of NC_142930.1, read as the reverse complement.
AGTTACTGAACCACTCTCAGACTAGAGATCTATTACAAATGCTTGCAAAGAGAAAACTCTGCTAACTGTACCTAAGTACTACCACACTGCACCCATTTATAAATTGAGTGACAAAGTAGGTCTATCTCCATAAAATTAAGTCTGCCTCCCTGAAGTTTCAGCAGTTGCCCTTTGATAAAATGTCTGACTGCAAGGAATTGAGGTCACTGTGACTTTTACAGTGACAAATCACAATCTTAAAATTTTGTAATTGTTTTAATATATTTGTTGTGAGGTGAATTTCAATGTTTCATTCTTCAGAGAAGAAATGAGAAACTTTTTGAATGGTTGTAAATGAAAGTGAACACTATAAGAAAAAACAGAGAGATGAACAGGAAGTGTGGTAGTCAGTATGTGATCAAAGTGGTGAAACAAAAGGAAAGCAAATACTTTGAAGAAACTCTGTACATACCTAAGCACAGTGACATTCAGATTTGCATGTGTACATACACTAACACCTTTAATTTGGAAGAAAGTAGGGAGTGGAAACAATTTCACTGCAAGGTTAAACACATATGGGTATGAGTTTGTATATTTGCTGTATGTTTATCATGTTTCCACTATTGATAGATGCAAACTAGATAACAAAACATACACAGTATGTATTTGTTGTACCACACACAACTATTTGTATAATGTGTGCAGTATCGTCTCATACACATTAATCTTGACATATTTACATTGAAGATCTATGGTATATACTAGGCATTTAGTTGGCTTTCAGCATTCCCAAACATCTGCCTGAATATACCTATAAATATATCAGCAACACTAAAAAATTTCTTATCTAATTTCTATAATTCCTGTAATTTCTTTACATAGAAGTCAAGATGTTTGATTTAAAAGAATGGTATATTTGTATTAAAATTGTCTTATTGTTATTATAGTTATTTATCTTATATAAACAAGTTTTGGTATTTGTTTTAATTACAAATGGCTAAAGAAAACACATATATGGGAACTGCATATCAACTACAACTAGGAATCATCATTAGCTTCTTTTTTACCATGATCATCATCATCACCATCCTCATCATCATTCAGCACCATCATCAAGTATCTCAGCCAATACTACCGTCATTAGGCATGATATTGATGATTATTTCTTCTTTGATATAGTTATAACATATGACCTCTTCTAAGTTGATAGATCTAGAACATTTAGTAACATTATAATAGAAATCTACATATAATTTTTGGTTTATTAGTTTCAATTAAATACTGTTTTTTTTTTTTATAAAATATCAAGTAACTATATTCCCTTCTGCCTTAACTAATTTCCTCTGCTATTATTTATATGCTTTTCACACAGATTTTTGAAACAATTCTTTCAATTTTTAAAAGCTCTTTTGCAATTACTAATAATATCTTTGAAATCAGTATTGGAATTTACAATATTGGTGTTTTTTGTGTTTTTCACTTAGCTGTCATTTTTTCTTTGCTTCAAATAATTGCAAATACTACCAGATAAGAGATATTCTACCTTAACAGGAAATGGAATCATTGCAACCTCTTCATGTGAGGCTAAATAAATTTTAGTATGTTTCTCCTTAATGCAAATGAATCTAGATATTCTAGGATAAAGACTTTAGGTATATAGTGATCAAATTTAGTTCTTCTCTTAGAAAGATTATTGCTACTGAGTAGCTGATGACCCCACACAGTTGTGAGTATGATGTTAAATAACATAGCACTGTTAGGGATATTTATGAAGAAGGAAATTGTATAGCATAAAAAGAAGAGGTACAATAAAAGGAAAAAGATACATAATTTTAGTTCTTAGAAATAGGTTACAAAAGCTAAAACATGAAATAAACAAGATACAGAATAATGAAAAACAGAATATAAAATAATATCAATTTGTACAGGGAAAATGAAAAAAAAACCAATGGGACCCCCCACCCCACCCTAGCAAATTGTTGTTTTATAAACTAAGAACCAGTAATATTCTGTGTATGCCCAGACTATGGAGAATAGTATTTAGTTCTTGTGTTAAGATGACATCTATATTATAATCTTCACATTTTTCTTTCTATTTCTTTTCCTCTACTTTCTTCCATCTTGCTCTAGAAAGTGACATTTGCTATTTCTCTCCTTCACACACCCACTTGTTAACTTCCTCTGTAAATAATTACTTTCTCCTCTATTCTTTATTGATTTATCATATTAAGCCAGAGTAAGCGCAGTTCTTTCTCCTCCTCTCTTTATCTTAGTTTCTTATACCAATAGGCATTTAAATATATTGTGCTATACTTCAACATATTTAAAAAAAAGATTTCTTGCAATGTTTATATCAAAACTAGATATCATATTTGGTTCCTTTAGTGGTATACAGCCATATTCTTGAAACCATGTCTGAGCTCTTGACACTGAGTTTTTTGATGTCTTAAACGATATTCAGCTCTTTATAAATTCACTTAAGCATCAAGTTCACATTTAAAAACATTTGTTACTGATGTTCTAAGCAGAAGTAAATAACAAATGTGAATACTTTAATAAGGCTGAGCACTTGAAAAGAACTAATAACATAAGTATTATTTATCCATTATTTGAAAGTCATTGCAACAATTTGGATTGATTAAAACCTTCAGTAATATTATAATAAAACCACAAATGGATTTTAGATTTTACTCATATGACTAGAATATAAACTATATAGAATTCTGTGGCATGTAGTTTCAGTACTGTATTATTCTTTGTATATTTATCATTTTGGAAATTTACATTGTGCTCAATTTATACCAGCTTTATACATCAACATTTCAGTTACATGGGAATGAAAATTTCCCAGTTGAGCTTACAATCGCTTTTCTAGCTATAATACTGGTATTGTTGAACCTATCTATAAGCAACATATTGTATGCTTTTTTTTATTTTCTCTTTTTTTAACAGTTCTTTTAGACTGTATTAAAATTACAAGCTCTATATCAGAGCATTGTGTCAGGCATATCTTGACAAGTTTTATTCACTTCTTTTCCTTCACTGCTAGCATGAAATCTTAGCTTTGTTACTCAAAACCGTGTAGATGAAAAACTGTTGCCTAACTTCTACAAAAGACTTTAAACTTTCTTCATATACAATAGAAAGAAATTGTATTGGTGCATGTGTGTCTGCCTGTACTTGTTAATGCTTCATTGTTTCTATTTGAAGTTGTTTCCATTTATGTAGATTGCAGATAAGTTGTTGTGTTCGTTGCTCTTTAGAAATTCAGCTAGATTTAGGTTGATTAGATGCATAAATATACAAATATAATTAATAATTTGCTTATACGTACATGTGAATACAATCTGTTTTGAAAACAAAATTATATGGTTATAGATATGTGATCAAAAATTATATCACATTTATGTCATAACTGAAGGCTGAAATTCATTTATCTGACTATTAGTATGACATTATGATGGGTGGTAATAGTGCTAATGTTACTATTACTACTGCTGCTTTGAGAAATCATTTATTATAATTATTGTGTAACACTGTATTTCTAATAATAGCTGTAAGTTCCTTTTTAAAACTTTCTGAAATATATTTTTTCAAAGATACCTTTTTGCTTGTCACATGAAGTAATGAGAACAGCTCTGTTTTGAAGAGATCTCATCTGTATCATTCAAAATAACACAAATTATCATAATTGCCAATGATTTTTTTATTCACCATATGAAGTTTATTACAACAAGCTGAGAGAAAGAATATCATTTTCAAAATCTTTGCTTGTTTAAATTATATCATTATTGTCAAAATTTTATCATTATTGCCATTACTCATTGAAATAAAAACTGTATATTTCAATTGTACTATTAAGAGTTTATCCAAAATAGGGGATGGAGTCTGTTCATCAAGGAATTTTCTTTGCATCAACACCAATTGAATAAAATATATTTTATAATGTCAAGATAGTCATCTTATTTTTAGTATTCTTAATTTGAAGATCAACATAGAAAACTGAAGATGTTCAGTTTATAAACAGATCATTACAAATTATTTTGAAAATATATGGAGAAACCTCACCAATTTGAAACCACTTACATCAGTTTAAGGGGATCTAATTTAGTACATTAATTCACAGGAAATGATTATTCTTCTGTGACAAATTCTATATATGATAGAAGGAGCATTACTTACCTAAGTGTGTATAGCTGAAAATGATTCAGGTTGTAGAAATTAACATAGAAAACATCAGTAGAGATGAAACCAAGCCGTACATATATACATTTTTGAAGGACATATTATTATTTGTTAGCTTTGAATATCTCTAGTTAGGCTGTAGATGACAGTGAATGTAGTACAGTTCTGGATAACAAATATTTTGCTATGTATGTTCTGTGTGAAATCCTGCTGATTTCAACTTTACCTTTAATATTGCTGCAACTGTTGAATAAAGCTTCAAAAAATATATAATTCTTTGTACATCCAGTAAGTGATCGATATTGAGGACAGCACTAGGAAACTCATTCAGAACTAAAGATTATGAATGAGAGGATTTACTGAAAATGAGTGACAATTTTAGGGTAAATTGTAATAGTTTTATGTAATAAAACATATGTAACTTTTAACTTCCAGTAATATCAAATGCATAATTTATAAGTATTTTCCTGTAAATGCAAATTCTTTATTTTCACATTTTTTCCATTTCTTTCATTTTTAAATCTTAGAGTAAATGTATCCTTTGTTTTGTTTCTTGCAGCCCTCAGATGACGAGCCAGGCGACAGTGATAGTAGCATACATACCATGACGTCCGAGTCACAGCTATCGTATGGCAAGCAGAGTGGTGCTATTCGAAAGGCAGGGTAAGTCTCTTGATTAATTAACAACTCCTGTAACATAGTAAGGATTATAAAGGCTTTTATATAGAGACAAAAAATTCATCATCATCATCATCATCGTTTAATGTCTGTTTTCCTTGCTGGCATGTGTTGGACAAACATGCAACATTTTTTTCTTAAAGATTGATAATGAAAATGAAATGGTTGCAACTGGGAATGGATTCTGTTTGCTATTAATATAATATGAACCCTTTTGTATGCTACAAAAACAGAATAACAAAGTTAACAGTATTTTAATTTCATAAATAATGCATTTAACTTGACTTCAGTTTTCTTTTACTTCACATTTCAAAGAAAAGTTGTTAATTTCAAACCATTTCCAGACTGTATAGTTAAAAAAGGTGTTGGTATGGCTGAGTGGTTAAGAAGTCCACTTCCCAACTGCATGGTCTCAGATTCAATTCCATTGTGCTGCACCTTGGGCAAATGTCTTCTACTGTTGTCATGGGTCAACTAAAGTAATGTGAGTGGATTTGCTAGAGAGAAACTGAAAAAAGTGTGTCGTGTGTGTGTGTGTGTGTGTGTGTGTGATTCTTTGTTTGCATTTGCTTTCTATTATAATTTACAAAAGTTATGAACTGCAGGCAGTATTGTTTTTGTCATTTCTATCAACAAATCATCTCCTTGCTTCAGACCTTCTAAGGCAGGTAAAAGAATACATCATTTACTTGAAAACAGGAAGTGCATGTAACTGTAAAACAAGGACTCCATAATATTATATTCATTTGACTCATGCCACTATGGAAACAGATGTAGAAATGAGCAAACTACAGTATGATTTTTATTTGAATATAAAATTCTTTCTATCTTTAGCTGCCTGGTATATATATATATATATATATATATATATATATATATATATATATATATAAAATATATTTATAAAAAATTAAAATTAAATTGAGCTTTATATAAAAAAAAGCTCAATTTAATTTTAATTTTTTATAAATTGATTTTAATTGAGTTTTTACCTGTAATTTTGGATTTTGTCCCTAATATTATAATATATATATATATATATATATATATACATATATATATATATATATATATATATATATATATATATATATATATATATATATATATATATATATCTCCTAGACAAATGTTGGATATATAATTAACAATGCAGAGGTAAAATCAATGTGTTCTCACAATGTGTGTCACAAGACTACAAAACGTCCTCCCAGTGGCTCCTACTGACCTCTGTCTTAACTAATATGCTACTCTTTATAAGAGTTCAGCTTGTCCATTCTTCCAATCCCCTAGTGATGTCGGTGACTCTCACCACAACATCTCTCCTTTTGATATTGACTTCGGTTGGAAGTTGATATTATCATTTTTATTGATTTTTCTTTCATCACATCTCCCTTTTTGAAATTTTCCTCCTAGGGAAGTTTAATATTTCCTCCGTTTAGGGACTACTTCCAGCCATTCTGTTTGTCTCCTCTTTCTTGTGCTGCTATGCTTTGGCTCGATTTTGCGTGGTGTTGGAACATCAAAGGTATCATAGAACACTTCCATCGGTATCTCTTTTTCCCTTATGTCTATTTTTTAGCTGGTTTAAATGTCTTTTGTGTTCCCGTTTTAACCTCTTACATTATATGTCATTTTGCCTATTCTTTTTGTTACTACTCCATCTTCCCACCCTTGTCTTCCGTGTTTATATATTTTGAAAAACACCTAGTCACTGTTATTAAAACGCTTTGTTATATATTTAGTGTTTTCCCTATTTGTTTTTCTTACTGGTAACAGCTTGTCAAAAATTCACATTTTGAACACATTTAAAAGGGCGTTAAGAAAAGCTAGGAATGAATTAAGTAACTAACAAAATTCCTAAGCACTAACAAAGCACTTAAGGGTATATAGAGTAACCCCCAATCCAAGTACAAATTCAGGAAAGTCAGCTACAGAGTTGATGTTCACGAGAAGAATAAAATTGATGTTTGATAAGTAGGCCCCAAAATGGTGTGCATTCTCTCCTGATGACCCTATACACTTGCTGGCTTCCGGTATGTGGAGCTTTCGACTGGTAGCACATGCACATGCAAGTTGTTTGCAAAGCATATTACCAGAGAAAAAAAAGATGTAAAAGAAATACGAAAGATGCAATGAAATATTTCTAAGTAGGAGATAAAATGCATTTTTAAAACCTATAGGAGTGGTAAAGAAGGCTGGGAGGATGGCCTTGTAACCAAAAAAAAATAGGAAGTATGATGTATCTAATTAAAGGACCCTGCCAGGAACATAAGAGACATGTAAATCAGAAGAGACATACCGAAGAATGGAGAGAAATTCCTATGGAAGTATATTTTGATGTATTCATTGTCTAAGCACTGAAAGTAATGGAGTCCCATAGAATCAGAATGAGAAAACAGAAGCAGACCAAGCATCTTGAGATAAGGCCCAAGTGAAAAAGATAGGAAAAATAAAAATAAAAATGAAATTTCTTTATTCCTTCAGGACTCAAAATCTCAAAAGGGGAGATGTTATGGCAAGAGTACAACACCCTCTTGGCAAGAATAGATGGGACCACTACATATAAATAGTAGCAGTCTGACATAGTCGGCAGTTCATAGTTTGGTCTTTGAAGTCCAGGTACAGTTTACAGTTCAAGTTAGTGTGTTGGAAATATTGATTGTTGGTTCATAAAAGATTGTTGGTTCATTACGTGTTTGTTACTGCCACTGTTTCTATTTTGTATTGTTATAACACTGTTACAGTATATTCTGTATCTATCATCGACAATATCAACCATACTTTGATAATGGAGGCTTAAGAATATATAACAATATATGGGAGAGTTAGACTTAATCAACGCAATGCAGTTTAGATTGTGCTAAGAGTGCTCTGAGGTGCCATGTAAAAAACACTCAGTACACCTTGTAAAGTGTTTGGCATTAGGAATGGTATTCAGCTGTTGAAACCAAGCAAAAACAGACTATGGAATGTGGTGTGGCCTCTGGCCTTGTCAGTTCCTGTCAAGCCATCCAACCCATGCCAGCATGGAAAACAGACATTAAGTGAGGATGATAACACTTCAGTGCACTACTTGTAGAATCTAAAATGCATTGCTATGACTGAGTCTGTCTATCTCACTTCCAATAAAGCTACCACCAAAATCTGTGGCATTCAGAAATAGACTGGATAGTAGAGAGAATGTACTTTGTCCAGACTGTCACGCTGCACTACATACAAGTCTTCATCGTTTGTTGGAGTGTGCAGTACAGTCCTCAGCAAAACAGAGACATGTGGTCATGTTTCAACATTTGGCTAACTGCGTGCATGCTATAGAACTGATCAATCAGATTTGACCTGGATTTACACAACTAACACCCAAACTGCAGTTATTCAATTTAAAGTCAGTATTGTGTTATTAGCAGTTATAATTTAATTTGTTGTTTTCATGAGACTTGTAAATTCCCCCCTTTCCAGTGCATTATTTTTCCCATTGTTGAAATCAACAATTTTATTGTATATCACCCATTAGAAATAACACCTTTTAGCACAAACAACATATTTATCTATTTTGTATTACATGTATTGTAAATATTCAGACTTTTCCATTTATTGAGATTTTCATAGAATTTCCTTTTATTTGTTGTTTCCAATTATTATTACAATCAAGAAAAGTAGATAATTTAATCAATGAAGTGGATGGGTGGCTTGGGATCACTACTGATTTTCAGAATGTTGATAGTTCTTTTATTCTTTTACTGGTTCCGGCCATTGAGATGTGGACATGGAGTGTTGCCTTTTATTTAAATTCAATATTTTCTCAGATAGAAATATTTTAACATCTCTTGTTCAGCAGAACCAATTAAAAGCATAACATAAAATTTCAAGAATATCCTTAAACTGCAATATTGTTTAAGCATTTTTTCCCCCTATTATTTTAGTCAGTGTTAATAGCAGCAGTAAAATTCTTAAAGGGATTCTGATATCGTTGTTATTATCTTAACTCAATTTTCAATAAAAATGAGCTTTATTGCTTTCATATCATTCTTATCTTAGTGTTCAGGAAATCTCTGACTAGAGTAAATCCTTAACTTTACCAGACAAGAGTATAATAAAAGAAAACAACAATAAATGCCTCAAGCCATTGATTTCTCAAAAAAAATATTAATCTTATATTCATTAATGTTAGCTAAGGCCAACATGTTTTAAGGGATAATTTAGCACAAAAAAGCCATTAGCAATTAAATTGTGGTGCTCTTTGTTTGGAATTAAATCTGTTGCTGTAAACTGTGATTTCAGTATGATAACAAATCTTTATTAAGTGACTAGTATATACATTTTTCTAAAAACGGGGAAAAAAAATGGTAAAATGCTTCTGGAACTAAGATTATTTCAGCTGTTGAATGTCTTAGTTGGTTGCCTAAAGAATTTCTAATCAGAAAATTGAAAGTGCAGTCTATACTAGAGCTGGTAATTCATAGTATTCAAGCTCCTTGCCAGCCATAGGCAGTACATAATTTTGATAAGGGTCAGCATTTTGTTGTGAATATCAGATATATTTAGGCGTGATTCTTTTTTATATTTGTTGTGTTTGTTACAGTGTCATTTGTCATATCAATATTGTATAGGAGTGGTCTAATATTTAAATAGGTTATTAAAATTTATTTAAAAACCATCTTTATAAAGATAATACACAGTTCCAAATACCATAGAATACAGAAAATAATTCACTCATTGTTTCACATTTAAATTTGTGAATATTGTTATCACATTATGTTTACTTGAATTATTCTATCAATGTTACTAACAATAGCAGTAAACAATTATATTTCACACAGAATATATAGACAGTAAATATATTGGAACATTATCATTATTAGAATTCCTCATTTAAAAAAAATCATATCATGAAAAAGTTTGTACACGGTTTTAGATGCAATGCAATATAAAAAGATATTTATTCTTTTATTATTTCATATCAAATATGTTTATATTTCTAAAATATTCAGATATTATGTTCTGTAAATCAGACTGTTCATTTTCTAAAATTTGATAATATACCCAAACATTATAAAAGTTAAGTTTGATTTTTGAGCATAAAACCTGAAACTTTTAGAATTACAAATAAATTTAAATGTGAAACCATGAGAGATTATATTATATCTACCTTCCATGGTATTTAAAACTGTAGACCAACATTTCATAGTTGTAGCTTTTAAATGTGGAATTTTAATAAAAGCAGTATTTCATATATACACTTTACACATTTCAAACACTATTTTTATAAAATATGTAATATTTTATGATATATATATACACACATACACATGTATATATATATATATATACACACACACACACACACACACACACACACACACACACACATGAGGGCTGTCCACTCATGACCGAGGAAGACCATTGCTGACCTTCAGGAACATTGTGCGCCCTAGGGCGTATTTCATCTATGGTTGCAGGAAACCACAAGCTATCTTTTTTCCGGCTTGTTTACATTCTGCGGAACGGTTTGTTTCCTCAGTAATCATTTCAAACAAGCATGCTGGAAAAAATAAGGAAAAAAATAAGAAAAAGAAGTCTAAAGGTTTCGCTTCCTGAGAAAGACTATGAGTAGACCCTGTCACCTCAGAAAAATTGTTAATAAAAATATTTTTTAAATCTTTACTCCATTCTGGTGTAAAATCATCCTCGCTGTCGCCGTCGCTATTGCTGCTTTCAGTTTCGGATACAGAAATATCCGATTCATTATTGTTCACCACGTGCTTTTGTAGCTCATTCATTCTTTTCTTCGATATCTCCATATCTTCTGTTGAAAAACCTTCAAATTCGGAATCACTGCTTGATAGCATGAAACTCCTCTCCATCTTCAAAGTTGAAAAAATTTAATGCCGCAAAAATGTGGAAAAAAATCTTCCAAAATTCACTGAGTTCAAATATCATGCCAAACAATGTCGGAGACAATAACTCAACTGTTTGCAAAGTGAAATCACGTGTTTTAACGAATGTGCTAATGAGATTTGGGTTCAAATATACATTTAAATATCAATGGGTATTCTTGGCTGGCTACGGCCGGGTTGGTCTTATGAACCAAAAAATTTTTCGGCTGGCTACGGCTGGGTTAGTAACGAAAGGGTTAATGGAGCTGCAGTCCTGGGTAAAACAGAGACCGAGAAGGAGCTTTTGGAAAGTGGAACCTCCCCAAGTACTCACAACCCTCCGTCGATTGGACAGTGTGGATAGGTGGAACATCTACTTTAGCTTTTCATAGAGGATTAGTGGAGGAAAAGTGTGACGACATTCTTAGGGAGACTTTGGGCATTGGAGAAGATCAGCTAGTCGCTCTTTTCTGGAGAACCTTCAGGCAGAGACCAATGGATAATTTCCAAAAATCTCTGGCCTGGCAGTGCTAGAGGGGAGCTTTGCCTGTTCGAGATAAACTTTACAGACACAGAAGTGCTGTCAGCTGAGCATGTCCAAGATGCATGCAGGACAATGAGACCGTCCTGCATGCACTCATCCACTGCCTGAGCATTGCTGACCTGTGGGTTTATGTCGAATACCTGTTGTCATGCGTAGGACGGATCCAGTTATCAGCTGAATCCATCATAAAGATCACCCCACTGCCTTCCTTTAACCAGGAAGGAAAGGCTGTTTTTATATGCCTGGTGGCCATGGGGAAAGAAGTTGTGTGGTGGATGAGACAAACACTTTTCCTTTTGGTCAATCCCTGATGAACTTCTTCAAGTTTCACTTGAAAAAGAAATAAAAGGTAGAGAGGTAAGTGTTATCTTCTAGTCAGTTTGCCAAAATGTGGATGAAAGTGGTGAGAATGGTATGAGTGAACAGGCCTGCCCTGAGCATATGCCTGTAGTTGAAAAGAGGAAGGGAAACGAAAAAAGGCACCTGCCCCAAAATCAGGGAACCCATGGTTTTTATGGGGTTTTTCCATGAGCAGCCCTTATTTTATTAGTCTTGTTTACATGCAAAATCCTCACTACACAAGCATACACACACACACATACACATTTTTTTGTTTTGTCCTGTGCTGTCAATAATGCTTTTCTTCATGTAAACCCTTGTGGTTAATAAAGAAATCATTACCAGGGTAACACCCATTATTTTACAAGCACCATCCGGAGTATTCAAGCGGTTCCAAGCAGTGCTGTTTTCTGCTAGTACTCTACCCTTATTGCAGCCCTATTTGTTTCATGTACTTCTCAAGATTTTTACTCACCGTTTCCAGGGCTCTGACAGTTATTAGTACTACTACTACCTTTTTCAGTGACCACAACAGCTTAACCTACCAAGCTAACCTGCTATATCTATCGACTTTTCTTTCTTCCTTATCACATACCTTGTTGTCAGCTGGGCATGCTATATATATATATGATCCAGCATCGTTTGCTTTCTTTCTCAATGAACACTATGTCTGGTTCCCTATTCTCTATCTCATGGTCACACTGAACCATAAAATCCCATAGGATCTTTGCATTATCATTTTCGATGATGCCTTTTGGTTCGTACCACTTTTTTGCTCTGTCAAGTCCGTACCTGTTGCAAAGTGTCCAATGGATAATCCTTGCTATATTGTCATGATATCTCTTATATTCTTTCTGGGCTAGTGGCATACATTGACCGGTAATATGCAAAACAGTTTTGCTATTTTGTCCACAAATTCTGCATTTATCACTTTCTGAAGAGTTGTCTATTCTGTATTTGATGTAATCTGTTCTTAATGTTTGCTCTTGGGCAGCATAGATTAAAGCCTCCATTTCCAGTTTTAAATCACTTTTAGTCATCCATAGCCATCTTTTTTCTCTGTGTGTCTTATCTTCAACATCCCTATGAAATGTCCATGCATTTTTTTCTTTACCCACCTATTTTCAGTTTCATTCATTCTCAAGTGCTTGTACAATGCTTTCTTTATCTTTGCAATCTTCCATCCTACACAAGCCTGACCTTCTTATTTCCAATAATAGAAGTTCTGTGGAATTCTTTATGTACCATGCTATGTTGTTTTCTTCTGCTCTAATATTGTGTTTGCATCCAATCAGTCCTCTTTCCCCTCTTTTTCTTGGTACATACAGTCTGTCTGTGTCACTTTTGGGGTGGAGTATCCCATATCTAGTCAGCGACTTCCTTGTCTTTCTGTCTAAGCTGTTTAGTTCATCTACTATCCATGCAATTACCCCTGCTCCATATCTACGGAGTGAAACCACCCAGGTGTTGATAGCATCAATCTTATTCCATCTGTTTAATTTCGACTTAAGGTCAATCTCAGTCTGCACAAGTACGCCACCTTAAATTTTTCTCTCACTTCTTTCTCCATCAATTCATCCATTTCCAATATCCCCAAATACTTATAGCCCATCTTTTCTATCTACTTCCTAACCTCTCCGAACAGTATTGCAAGCCTGTCCATACATTTGATTTTGCCTCTCTTCAAGACTAACACACCACACTTTCTCAGTACGAACTCCATTCTGATACCAGCACTGAAAGTATACACCATATCAACGAGGGAACTGACTTCTTCTTCTTCTTCTTCTTCTTCTTCTTCTTCTTCTTCTTCTATTATTATTATTATTATTATTATTATTATAAGAAGAAGAAGGAGAATATGGGTTTGTAGACTCATTAAAGCATCATTGAAATATGCCTTGTGATATTTATTCTCTCAATTTACATTGTGAATTTGACCTTGTATCTATGCTAAGAACAATTATTATTAAGGATTACTTTCAACATGCATAGGTTCAATTTTCAAACAAAGATATTTCATTTACAGATGGCTGGTTGTCAAGAACTGGTTAATCCATAAAAAACGCAAATTGGAACTTGCTCCTAAACGGAATTGGAAGCGTTACTGGGTATGTCTAAAGGGAACCATGCTGCTATTCTTTGACTGTGATGAAGAGAGTGCTATCACAGAAGAAAGTGCCCCAAGGCATGTACTAGGTAAGTATTTAAACTAAATCATTTTCATTCTACTAACTTCTCCCAGCAATGTTTAATTTACCCAACTTTCTAATCCGAAACCCATTAATCTGCCTGATGTTTTAATCTCAATTCACCAAAATCTTTCTTTTTTTTCTCCAACCCATAATTTTTTTTTTTAATATTCTCTCTTTTTCTATTTTAGTTTAGTCTTCAACTGTTATTTTAGAAAATATTTTTTCCTGTTATTTTAGTGATTTCTATTTTCTTTTTCTTATTAAATGTTCTTTTTATTTGTTTTCAGATATTTTCATAGTATTATTTAATTTATTTTTCCTCAACATTAAAACTTTAAAACAAGCTTTAAATTCAGTTTTATTTCAGGACATTTTATCATTTTGTAAGTTTCCATAATATAATATTTTTTAAAAAATCAAATATTTCCATCATAAAAGTAAGCAGAACAATATTCATTAAACAACATTTTTATTTGATCAGTTTTATTTGATATCTTTCTGAGTTTTCATTTCACTCTGAAAATAAGAATCATATTAGAGATTTGAACCTTATAACTATTCCTTTCCTACTGGTTATTTTCTCACAATTACTGTCAGAAATGTCACTATGTTATTCTGAACTGTTAGGTAAGACACAAGTTACTCTCTAAGCTGTAGGATCTGAAACTGAATGGAGTAAAAAGCTTTATTGTCTTAAGATTATTTTAATTATTTACTTTGATTAATGAATTACATGTCCTTTAAATCCTTAGATCTAACAACTCATGATATTTAAGTTTTGTATGAAAGTCAGTATTGATTTTTAAGCCCTTGTTTTTAATCTTTCCTTCCTTTTGATGCATCCTTATAGACAGCTGTAGTGCTGTTTCTCCACAGTCTTAACTCTTGGTGTATTGAGAGTCACATAATTCTTAATACTTGGTATCTAGAAATAGCTTTGTTTTAAAATAGCTTTGTTGATAATGTATCTAGTATCCCAGTGCCTTTCAAGATTGAAGTTAGAGTGACCTTGATTATTCACAATCATTACTTAAGAAACAATTTTTGAATGAACCACTCTGATAATATGAGGGAAATAATAGTGTTCATACTCAAGGTGGTAATTTAAATATACAATATCCTTTTAATGTGAAAGGCTAAAAGACACTTTAAGGAACTAGGTTCTAATAATATGTCTGTATATGTGTGTGTTTATATACATATGTATATATGTATGTGTGAACATATATATACAGAGTGACCCAAATGTCACTAGTCCATTTCAAAATGTATTAATGTGAAAATTTAATAGAAAAAAGTGTTATTATTATTTCAAAATATAATAACCCATTTTTATTAAATTTTTACATGTATTCTTTTATAAACATTAATTTCAAAAGTAATTGAAGCAAAAACAGTGTATTTCAGTAACAAAAGGGCTAAGCATCTTGTATAAAAGCCCTATTTAGTCCTACTATTTATTTTGTGGTGCTATATGATTATGCATTGGAGATATTTCAAAATATATCAGTAATTTTTATAATAAATTTTAATCCAAGTATCAAATTTTTCACATTATAATGCTCGTACTCTAAAATATTCTAATTACTTCAACAAATACTAGTTAACTCTTTCATTACAAAATATCAATGTTAATATAGTGTATGCTGCAGTTAACATATAACAAATAATCTGGTCATTTGTATAAACCCATCCAGACTTACATTTTTATGACTTGTGAGGAAGATTCAAAGATTTCATTGTTTAATTCAGAAACAATGAAAGTAATTTCAAAGATAGTTAAAGACCCTGAAGCAGCAACCAAGTCCTAATCAAAAAGTTTGCAGTATCATAATGGTTATATAAATCCTACTCATACATATTTATTTACATAAATATATCTGTATAAATTAAATAAATTTAAAGTTGAGTAAGCAATATGAAAATTAGCATCCAGATGCCCAGATGTATGCCTCTTCATATAGGAATATAAAAATGAGCAGAGCAGTCACATGTTCTCATATAGTGTCTCTTAGATACTTACACAATCACAATTTCTGTTTGCCTGCATTGTCAGTATCACGCATAGAATCCTGCAGCTATTTAGTGAACTGAATCTTCTTTGTCAAATTAAAGTGAAGAGAAGCTGATTGTCATTTAACTACTTCACTTCTTATTCTTTTATTAAATTTTATGGTTCCTTTCTTTCCAACCTGACTAGCTTTTCACTTATCTCTCATTTGGCCAGCTTCCCTACCAATCTAACCATCTAACATATACAACGCTAGCTAAGCATCAACACAGTTTCTTACCTGTTTCTGCCCTAGCTTTGAGATATAAAAGTCGACAGTGAGACTGTCCTAAATTAAATTACACTATTTGCTATAGCTACCTACCATTTCACTTATTGATTGCAACTTCTACCTAAAACTCTAAATGTGTTTTAATTTCTCATCCTCTCTGTTAATCCAAATCTTACTCCTCGAGTGTGTAGAGAAGGGGGCATATGTGTATGTTTCTGTTTTACTCTTAGCTATAATTTTGTTTGGCCTATTTACTACTTTTGAGAAATTTTTATCAATTCCTCTACCTTATATTAATGTAAGGTTGGAGGTCCTATTATGAAATTCAGTTCAACCCACATCAGTTTTCCAGGTTAACAATATTATAATAAATATCTTGATTAGACTGTTTTTATTGATAGAACTTGTTCTGTAACAATCTGTCATCAACAAAAATTAGACAAATTTAGAAATTCTACATCAACTATTTGATAGGAGATATGATGTAATGTTTGCAGGCATTTGCATTATACTTTGTAATATTTACAAAAACTTTGTCTTAAAATCTTAAAGCTCATAAGCAATATTTATGTGATACCATTTTATCACATTTTATATCTATTATCTTCTTGCCTTTTACATAATATGGTATTTTCATTACAGTTAGTTTGATGCTTAATATGTGATCAAATAGAATATCTTTATATTGCAGTAAAAAGAAATCACAAAAACCTAAGTACATTAAAAATTTATTAACATTGAATAGATTGTTGTCTATCACTAAGTAATTATATTTGTAGATGGTAAAATGTTTCTGTATGAAAAACAGTATGATGCTGAAAAGCATCATCTGTATCATCTATTATGCTTATCTGTACAAATAATACTGGATTAAAATACACTTAGGCATAAGTTTATCATTAACTTTTGACAAATATGTAAATTGGAATGGATAAAATTGTTTTATTCAGGCCAAAACATTATATCTAGATTACAATTTCAGTTATCTAAATCTGTTTCATTTTCAAGATTTCTGTTGTTTACTTGATTTATGAACAATGCAGCCCTAAATAAAACATTGCAAGTTTCATACAGGTTTATTCTTTTGATTGATATGTGATAAGTATGTCTGTAGTTTTCTTCAAAGTTATACATAATAAAATGTCTCCATACAACAATTAACAAAAATCTGAGAATGATTAATTGAAATCTTTTTCATATCAAAAGTGTTTAAGGTTCCTATCTTCCTATTTTATTGGACTAGAAGAAACACTTTATTGTAATAAAAATATACATTTCACTTGTGTGTGTGTGTTGAATATTTATGTATGCATGTATAAAGGTAATTTTAGATCATATAATTCTTGATATACAAACATGATTATCATGGCTAGAATGCCTTTCATGATCGCTGTAAGTTTTTATGACACATTTGGGAATACACAACAAGCCAGAAACAGATGACATACTAACTTGAGAATTAAAGAGCAAAGATCAATATCATTTGAATTTGATTTATATTGCGATAAATTAAAATCAAGAGAAAGTGATAGAAAAGCAGTTGTTTTACCAACCCAAAGCAGGAATTTATTGAAAAAGAAAGAATGATAAGGCAAACAGAACTAAGTCTGAAGTGTTTGCAAAGTTGAAAATCATTGATTAATGCAGATACATTGATTTCTACAGCACACACAAGCAGATATGATAACCAATAGGCATGTACATATTTCTGCACCTGTTCAAAGTTTTATATTCTCAGATGTTTTGAATAGAATAACAGTGTTTGAAGATTTTTACTTCTAGTTCTATGGTTTTAAATTTGTCTACAATTAAGTAATCCCTATGAAATATATATATATATATATATATATCATCGTCATTTAACATCCGCTTTCCATGCTAGCATAGGTTGGACGATTTGACTGAGGACTGGTGAACCGGATGGTTGCATTAGGCTCCAATCTGATCTGGCAGAGTTTCTAAAGTTGGATGCCCTTCCTAACGCCAACCACTCTGAGAGTGTAGTGGGTGCTTTTACATGCCACCGGCATGAGGGCCAGTCACACGGTACTGGCAACGACCATGCTCAAAATGGTGTTTTTTACATGCCACCTGCACAGGATCCAGTCCAGTGGCACTGGCAACGACCTCACTCAAACTCGCTCGAATGATTTTCTAATGTGCCAATAAGGCTACGCTGGTAATGATCACGCTCAACTGGTGCTATTTACGAGCCACTAGCACAGAAACCAGAGAGCTGCTCTGGCAATGATCACGCACGGACATTGCTGTTAGTGCTCCACTGGTACAGGTGCCAGTCATCGAATATGGTTCAATTACGATTTTGATTTCACTTGCCCCAACAGGTCTTTGCAAGCAGAATTTAGTGTCCAATGAAGGAGAGGTTGGCATGGGTGCCAGTCATCGAAGTTGGTTCGATTTCGATTTCAAATTCACTTGCCTCAAACAAATAAAATAATGATGATAACTTCTTTTATCTGCTACAGAGACATTTAATGAGGGGGACATTACAAATCTTCAATTTGTGTATGTGATTACATAAAAATTGACTTGGGTTGAAAAGGGAAATAGGAGAGATGAGTAAACGGTATACCTATGTCATTCCTTCGTTTTATGTCTGTTTTTCCATACTTGCACGTTTTAGATGAATGTGTTATTTGAGGCATTGTTTTATGGAGGGATATCCTTCCTGACACTATTCCTTACATGTTTTTCAAGCAAGGGATCTACTTAGCTTTGAAGGCACAAAATGACTGACTGATTTATTGACAGGAGAACTGACAACAACACATCAGCTGCAGATGTAAATAAGAATACAGATACACCTGCATACACACACATGTAGATATATATATATATATATATATATATATATATATATATATATGTAGATAGATAGATAGATAGATAGATATATAACCTTTCAGTTCTCATCTAAAAACATTCACTCACAAGGCTTTGATCAGCCTGGGATTATAGAAAAAAGACATTTCCCCTAGATGCTGCACATTAAAGACTGAAACCAAAACCCTTCATCTTATTTTTACTGAAGATCAGAAATTATATATGTATAATTATATTTATAGTATTTTATATGGAGTAAATGATTAAAAATTAAAATGAGTTATAAGTCAAATGCAAGAATTAGGATAAATAATCTAAACCTTTTAAACCTTACTGTCATAGTATAGCCTACTGAACCCTAACTTATCAGTTGACAAGGGTTTTTACACTTTGAGAAAGGGTTATGAATCACTTCCTTTGGCCAGTATAATCTGTATGACTACAAAATAAAATGACCAGCTTAAGGAAATATAACAGATGGGACAGTGACATGAATTTGAGTAAATAATTAGTGATGTACAAAATGCTATACAAAACAAACTTTTGATCTATTGAAATTCCCCTCATTTGCATTCTAATTATTCTCTTCACTTCTTTTACTTTTGCCACAACTTAATAAAATTAAAGAAAATAAAGTCACTTATCTATGAAATCCACAATATATGGCAGATATCAATGTGCATATCAAATAAACACAACTACAGCTATAATTGTAGATATTTCTAGAAGCAGTGTGGGTGTTATTAGATTGAAGAGATGGCAACACCCGCTGCCCACTTTTGTGGTATTATTGTAATCAGTATATTCTATCTTCAATTTGAATTCTATCATTGGGGAAATACACTATTCTTTTTTTTTAATTATTCACAGGTTTTTCCATAGTGGCCAAAGAATATTAATTGGCATTACTAGTTGTAGACCAATATGAGTTGATCCTCTGAATTACTTTTAAAATTCATCTCAACAAGAATTGGGCATAAAAATTTTTTTTTTTAAAACAGAGAAATCCATGATGTTTGTAATTTCTGTCATCCTTAAAACCTTTGCAAGAGTGTTACAATAAGGAACTCAATTAACATAAATGTAATATATTACTTGAGTGAGTGTTAGTAAAGATTTATATAACAATTGCTACTGTAGAATCAGTCTTGTAGAGATATTTAGGGATATGATAAAAGAATGATTCTCCCTGTGACATTCCATGCCAAATATTCAGAAATTTGATATAAGAAATGAAACATCATTTTTATGACATGTATCTTGTTTCATGAAGTTTTTCAGATTTATAGTGAAAATGACAATGATGAAACTTATTATTGTTATTATTATTATTACTGTTGTTTTTAATAATTGTTTTAGTTACTGTGGTTTTATCATTCATGTTGCACTTTATAAGTTATACTAATATATATCACTCACTTAACTTGAATAGTTTTGCTAAATCAGTTATATAAGTTTAGAAATTACACCAATCATTTAACTTGTTTTTTCTTATGCCTTGCCACCAGATAAACAATACCTACTCTGGTATTGATCTTAAGTTTCTTATTTCATACAGTTCACAAGCTAGATTTTTAAAACTTATCTTTTGTTACTTTAACACCAGCACATAAGGCTTTGTTGAATTCTCTCAAACTTTCATGTTTTTCTTACGAAAGTAAAACAATATGAATAATCAATATCCTATATTAACACTAGTTTTCAATACATCAAAATCCACCACAATCTTCTTTTATTCTTCTAACACACTTTTTTCTTTATATTACAATACATATGCTTCTTGCCTTATCTAAATAAGAAAAGACAGTACAATATTATTATTACCTCTTTATATACATATCCTGATAATTTCTTATTAGAATAATACTGTACATCGTAGTTCATAATATAGTCAAAATTATTTACCTTTTAGTTATTATGGCAGTTGTTTTATTCTTAATGTGTTTTATTATCTAAGCTATTAACCAATTTGTATAGTTTTATAGTTGAAGTGGTCAAGGTTTAATTCTTCATAGTTATATTTCCCATGACCACTTAGATTTTTACTTCCATTTTATTATATTTTCACCAAATTCTCCATCCTCTATATTTTCAATTACTTTTATATTGTCCTATAATAAAGAAATATATTTGTTTATTTGTGTAGATTTCATGTTTTTAAAATAATTTATCTATTTTCTGTGCCAAATTCCAATTCCATTAATTCTGTCTGTTTCCTGTGCATGAAATTCCCTTTGAATATTTGTTTAACAATGAAATATTTTAAAATCTTTTGCAGTGAATTCAATGTGTCACAAATCCTGTCTGTGGGATTACTCTGCAATTTCTGGCCATCACTAGATACATATCAAATAAATCTCAACTGACTCATTGTTCCATTCTCACCGTGAAATCAGATTCATGCCATTACCTTGATTGTGTCAACATCAAAGAAATATTCTCACCTCATTCTGTACTGCATCTACAAGCTTGACATTATCCAACATATCATCATTAACAATTGTTCCTATATCCTATTCTATTTCTAACCAATTAACCTCATTAGACACCTTTGAATCCTAACCAGTTCATACAATGATCCAATTACTTTATGACTTCCATCTTTTATAGTTTCCAAAGAGTATTTCATAAAAACTCCTTTCATTTATTGAGTTATGTAATTATTTGCTAGAATTCTTCTCACATATTAGTCTTTCACTAAAGTTCTGTGTGGGATTCATTGGTTGCTTTTACTTCTCATTTATAACCTATTCTCTCCATTATTTATTTAACATTCTTTAATCATTAAGTTTACATTGTTGAGTCCAAATAATGATAGCATAAACTTTTATCATCATCATCATCATCATTATTTGATGGATTTGTGGAATCATTAGAGCATAGAACCTTGTGGCATTTGTTCTAGTTCTTTACATTCTGTGTTCAAGTTCCACAAAGGCCAGCTTTACGTTTCATCCTTTCAAGGTCTATAAAATAAAGGGGTTGATAGTATTGACTAAATTCTCCCCTCAAATCTTTGCACCCTGCAACTAAATTAGAACTATCATCATCGTCATCATCGTTTTTATGATTATTATTATCATTATTTATTATTATTATTATTATTATTATTATTATTATTATTATTATTATTATTATTATTATTATTATTATTATATGAAAACTCACAGCTTATTTTGCTGGGTATGATGGAAAGTATCAGCTGTCCACAGCCAGCAGACTAAGGTGACATTTGTTTACTGGTCGTGCTTCAAGAACCCTGCAATGAATTCTTGCAGTTCCGAGCAATGCTGATTTTTGTAGATGTTCTACCTATCATCATCATCATCATCATCATCATCATCATCATTATATGTAAGGCAGCAAGCTGGCAGAGTCATTAGCATACCAGATGAAATGCTGAGTAGCATTTTGTCCATCTTTATGTTCTGAGTTGGGATTCTGTTGAGATTAACTTTGCCTTTCATCTTTTTGGGGGTCAATAAAATAAGTAGCAGTCAAGCACTTGAATCAATGTAATAGACTTCCTCACTCATCAAAATTGAGGCCTTGTGCCAAAAGAAGAAAGGATAATAATTATCATTATTAATATAGTTGTGGAGTTGTTGCATTTTTGAGGGAAGTTGTTTGACTGAATCGTTGATGTCATCATCATCATCATCATCAATATTATCATTAAGGCAGCCAACTGGCAGAATCATTAGCACACTGGAAAAGTGCTTAGCAGTATTTCTTCTGACTTTGCTTTCTGAATTCAAATGATTTCATTCTTTTAGGTGCCAATGTAATCGATTATCCCCTACCTCAAAACTTCAGCCCTTTTGTTTATATCGAAAAGGATTATTCAGGCAGTGAAGTTAGACAGATAAGTTAGCATACCAGAAAAATACTTAGTGGTATTTCTGCTGGCTTTACATTCTGATTTGAAATGCTGCTGAAGTCAAAGTTGCTTTCATCCTTTCAGGTTTGATAAAATAAGTATCAGTCGAACACTGGGGTTGATGCTATGAATTATCCCTCTCCCCCAAAATTTCAGGCTTTGTGCCTATTGTAGAAAGAAATCATTGTTGTTATTAGTTGTAGTATCATAGAGGGTAGTGGTTTGACGGAACCATTAGTGTCATAAACATCATCATTATAATTATTATTGTATATTTCCCTTCTCAGAGTTCTCGTTTTCACTTGCTCCAGCTAATTCTGTTGTCAAGGGTCTAACAGGGTCTTCTTCCATTATTATTATTAATATTATTATTATTATTATTATTATTATTATTATTATTATTATTATTATAAGCCTTATGGCCATTATTATCATTATTTTTATCATACATATCTTTTATTCTTATAGCAATAATTGCTTTAATCATCATGTACATCACATTCTTCATTGTCATTGTTACTTACTGGCAAGTGTCAAAAAGTAGAGGTAAGTTCTCAGTGAGTTGAATCTGGAGTCTGGTTTCAATTCCTGATTCGAACCATTTCACTTCACTTATGACACAAATGCCCGTGGGAAAGGTATGAATGTCACCACTTTCCATTTCATTTTCCTAAACCGCTCAGGCTTTATCTTCATAAAAATATCAGTTATTGTATCATTATTAATTTGTTAATTTAGTTTTCAGCTTCAGGATAACTACAAGTGATATCAGTTTACACTTGATGTTAGTTGTGAGATAAAATTAATGACTGAATCGGTGATCGATTTAAGGATCGGAATTATTAATAGAGAAGCCAACTAGAATTTCCATCTTGATTAATTTTTTTTTTTTAATTCATGATTTAAATTGCTCAAGTATGCTGGCTGATATACATTATTTTAGGACCTTTATGCAGGTAGATTGTGTTTGAATATAAATTGTTATGCTAATAATTTCTTTACAAATAGCATTGTCTACAGAAGCATTTAGCAGTTGTATGATGCCTCCCAGCTTTTAAAGGCTTTTTATTTGGCTGTCACCTGGCTTTATCAGAGTCAGCTAAAAATGAAAACGTCAAGATATTTGAGACCAAAATTAATTTTTAAGACTCTAAGCTAAAAAATATGATTTATCTTATTCTCAAACTGAGGCAGGTGTGGAGTCATGTTTACTTCAGTTTATTGATATAAAGCTGCAGTTAAAAAGAATAAAATATTTTCAGATTAATAATAAAATTATTTATCTGTTCTGTTTTCTGTTAACTTGAAATTTGGATAAAATTATTTGCTTTTCATTTTATTTCTGTGGAAATGAAAAAAGAACTCAAAATATAAATGTGTTCTGCTTTCTTTGAAATTCCTCTAGAAAGAAGACTTCTTGTCAATGTTGTTCTTGTTATCATTAAGCAAAGCATGTTAAATAAGCAATTTATTCAAATTTATTTTCTCATTGCATTTTACTTTCAGTGTTATTTCTTTTCTTTCTTTTTTTGTTCTTCCTGCTGCTGTTGCAATACTGTTGCTATGACAATGACTTCTGCTTACATACAACAAATCTAGCCCACTGCTGCTAGCAGAGTTGAACCTTCAATCTTTAGAAATCTAAAATCACTCAAGGCAGCCATTCCAAATCTTCAATCTCCCTTTGCTTGCAACCTTTGTTAATATCCACATCCCATTGAATTCAGACCTTTTTTCCTAAAATGAAATAGACAAGAATGTTAACTGTAGTCTATGAATAATACATTTTGGTAAAACTAAATTTCGTGACAAAATTAATCAAATAAACAAAATATTTGGATTATAT
This sequence comes from Octopus bimaculoides, assembly GCF_046866305.1. Taxonomy (NCBI): domain Eukaryota; kingdom Metazoa; phylum Mollusca; class Cephalopoda; order Octopoda; family Octopodidae; genus Octopus; species Octopus bimaculoides. Next base: position 101,619,517 of record NC_142930.1, on the reverse strand, counting down.
TGAGAACAGAATTAAAAACTAAAAGCCGAAAGAATCTTGAAAAGTATTTCTAACTTGAAAAAATGTTTTTAATAGATGTCTTGGTAGGGAGAGACATATCTGTTACCAGTTGTAAGTCTTTTGACTGGCTACTCGTGACTATAAGACGACTTTTAAAATCTTATAGTACATCTCAGTAATTTGTTTGACAACCTCGTTATTTCACAAAGTCCTTTTGATAAGAACCAATAGTTATTACACTACATAAAAGATAAATGTTTCTTCATTATTTTTATTTAGAAAATAATTATTATTTAGTCTGTCTTTCTAATTTGCATTTTCAAAAATTGCTGCTGCTCTGTGCTTGCAAACCTCTGTGAATTTATGTCTTCTTGTCTGTTTCCCATGACTAAATGGATATATAAACATGGATTGGATGAATCTCTAAGTTATCTGGCACCAAATGTGTCTTGAATCCAGTTTTACTAAAATACATATTTTAGAGTTTTACTAAAATACATATTTCAGAGTTTTACTAAAATACATATTTCAGAGTTTTACTAAAATACATATTTTAGAGTTTTACTAAAATACATATTTTAGAGTTTTACTAAAATACATATTTCAGAGTTTTACTAAAATACATATTTCAGAGTTTTACTAAAATACATATTTTAGAGTTTTACTAAAATACATATTTTAGAGTTTTACTAAAATACATATTTTAGAGTTTTACTAAAATACATATTTTAGAGTTTTACTAAAATACATATTTTAGAGTTTTACTAAAATACATATTTTAGAGTTTTACTAAAATACATATTTTAGAGTTTTACTAAAATACATATTTTAGAGTTTTACTAAAATACATATTTTAGAGTTTTACTAAAATACATATTTTAGAGTTTTACTAAAATACATATTTTAGAGTTTTACTAAAATACATATTTTAGAGTTTTACTAAAATACATATTTCAGAGTTTTACTAAAATACATATTTAAAAAATGAGCATTTGAGTGTATATGATGATACATTGATACATGTGTATATCTATATGCACATAGATATATTTGTATTTTCAAATATCATAATGAACTTATGCATCAGCCATATGTTACCAATTTCCAATATTTATAGTTTATGAAGAAATTGTTTTGTAGAAGATTTTATATTTCCTAATAACTTAAACAGTTAAACACTTGAATAAAACATTTCGTTCATTAGATTGTAATTTTTCTTAGTAATAATTTGTTTTTATTTCTGCTGAAATATTTTCAAGATTCAATATAATGAAACAAAACAATGTTTTAATGACCACTAAATTATATTTTCCAACATGAAAATTTCAACTGTAATTATATCTTGTCTTGCCAGTGTAACCCTATTTTATTCCTCTTTTCCCCTTTTACCTCTCTCCTCAACCCTGTCCTTCTGATATCAAGTGAATTTTCTATCAACAGCAGCTCACCCTGGTGACTGCTCTGCAAGCTATATTGAATTTTAAAGGTGTTCGTTACTTTTCAGTCATCGAAGGCGGAATAGCACAGGCCGTACCCGAACACCCCAAGAGGGAAAATATTTTCTCTCTCAGCACTGCATTTGGAGATGCTTACCTATTTCAGGTAGTAAATATTTCTTTTTATTTTGAGTTTCTTCTTTTATTCAAATCAAAGTTTGGAGGGAAAAGAAGCTTTCAACTCTTTCAAGTTTCTTGTTCTTTTCCCTTGGTACTCACGTATCAATTGTACAGCATTAAATGTAGAGTCTTTTTATCGTTGTTTTTCACATTAAATGCTAAATATTTTGAAAATAAGAATTTTCAACCTTTTGATTTTTCCTATTCTTACAGCTTTGAGTTCCTTGCTTAACTGGCAGTGAAATATTAGAAGTGTCTTTTTTTCACTTTTTTTTTCTTAAAGATTTTTCAATACTTTGGGTTTTCCTTCTTCCAAATACACAAAATTTGAGCAATGAATTTTTCAGACTTACATTCATCAGTATATATTAAAAGTCATTTCCAAAATTATAGTGAACACACTTTTTGGTTATCTGCTACAACTGTTGAAGAAATGTAAAAGTGAGATTAACTGCTGGACGCCTGTAATAATTTTTCAAATGATTTGAGTTGGTATTTCAGTTGTATTGAAACAAAAATTATTAGTGAATTTCGACCACTGTTCAATTTCAGAAATATAAGTTTGAGGATGAGTTATCCCTCATCTCTTTTTGCCTGTTTTTGACATTTTAATATATTGAGGAATGAAATCTGAAAAATTTCATATTGAGGTGGTATGTGTAAAAGAAAAAAAGAAAATATTTAAGTAAAATATTTAAAATCAAATCAAAATAAAACTGAAAAGAAACCAAGAACTGAGGCAACTTTACAACTTGACAGTGATGAGGATGTGGATGATGATTGACACTGCTATTAGGTAAACTTTCTATTATCTGCTTTGTTTTAATCCTTGTATCATGTAGCACCCATATGTGTCAGAGGTGTGCCAGTTGCAAGTAAGAGAAGAAAGTCAACATTGTTCACAAAACACTTGTCTTTACTCCACTTCAGAAATAAAATCATGGATGGGATTAAGTAGCAGATTAAGTAATAGAGAAAGATTAACTGACTTCAGTTTAATGTCAAGCATAAAAATCTCCTGTTTGACCCTTTAAGTTAATGAAATTATCTTAAGGACCTGACATTATGAAATGACATCTCTGTGATAGGGTTTTGTATCTGGATACCAAGTTTTACGCAACTGAAAACTAGTTAGTTGTAATTACTAAGAGTGCAAGAAGCCAGTAAATTGAACAACATGTTGTCATATACGCACACTCACGTTTGTGTGTATGTATGTGTGTGTGCACGCGTGCACGTGTTGTATGTATGTATACTCATCTGTATGTATGTATACATGTTGTATGTCTGTATACTCAATAACAATTTACCAGCACTCTCTTCTGTGCATATGTTAAAGAAAAATAAATACCTGACAAGATCTTCACACTTACAACACAAAATTGACTCTCTTTCTATCACTTATAATATACATCAAATATTGTGTGTGCATGTGTAATTTTACATACATTACTTGGTGCTTTATGCTGAGTATGTTAATATTCTTATTTATTAGTTCATAAAGAAGCTTACTACATACATCTTTACTAAAGTAGCCTTATGGTTTAGATAAATGCCTAAGAGATATTGAGGGACGTTTAATCACACTTATGATTGTAATTAATATAAATGAAGGTGAATAAGTACATTAATGCTTTCCTTATAATCATCTAGATCCTGCAACTCAAATGTACAGAGCCAATCTCTTCCATGACAATGTGGATTTCTACATCTCGTAATTTGAGCAATATTGGCTTCTTTTCTTTGTGCACACATCTGACACATGGACTAGAGCATGGGCTAGAGTTGGCAGAGATAAAGAGAAACTGGGTAGATGTTTGCTGCATTTCCTGATGGAAGGAAGCATGAGACAATCAAACAAAAAAGATTTATTATGAAAGACATAATGCAGCCTTACATGTGTGCTTGAATAAAGCAAGAAATGAGAAACTTAATACATTCATTGGTTTACATGAAATTCCATGAAGGAATTGGTCTTGACCAAAGGAACCTGCAACATTTGACTTCAGAATTCTGGATAATCTGTTAAATTTTGAGAATAGTTTGGGTGAAAGTTATTGAATATGTTCTTTAAATCTGGAGAGCAGTAAAAATTGATATTTTATTAACTGAAACAAAGTTATAATGAACAAATGTTTCAATTTTCATTTTGATTTCAACATACTTGAGCATTTCCAAACTATTCATTACATTGTGGAAATGCTAATGCTGTTATTCTTGCTTTTAGTCCCCCCCCCCTCTCTCTCTCTCTTCATACTATATGTGCAAGAAGTTCTTTCTTGTCTTATACTAAAGTATCTTATAAATTTATTTAAAATGCCTGCCATGAAAACTAAGAGCATGTTGTTAGGGCTTAAGGAAATATTAAAATCACTGCTTTGATTTGAAGCTTGCATCACACAGTTTTGCAAAAATAGATCTTATCTTCTAATAACCAACAGTTGTTTAAGTGTGTGTATGTGTGCACACATGTAGAGACTTTTGATGCGATATGAAATCTAAAAGTATTAAGTTCAAGCGCAGTTTGGTTGCAGAAAAAAAAAAAGTGAAATCTCTTTCTCCCACACACAATGGAAATTTCTCAATGGAAATTACTCTAAACTGAAGTCATAATTGCAGTTCACGTAATCTTTAAAAGTGTTTAATCTTGTCCTGCTCTGCCTGCCTATGTTTGGAATTTCATTTAATCCACCTCCTTACCACTCTCATTGAACCTGATTGGTATATTGTACATATGTAAAAAGGCTGCTTATCTGGGTACCCACATCCCTTCACTTCACTTGTTTTCCTCCTCAAATTCACTTAAACTGACTTTGTTTGAAAAACAATCTCTGAGAAACTGGTAAATGACTTTGTTTTCTCACCAAGTTTTATCAATATTGGGTAGAACAAAGCATTACTTTATATAAGTCATCTGTGTTGCAACTATGATGGTAATTTCTGATACAATATATTTTTTATTAACTTTGGCTTGGAAATTTTCATAAGAAACAAAAAACTTTCAAAGAAATAACAATCATAGTGAATCTTAAATATCTAACAGAAACTGGGCAGCATTCTAGTCAATTGACATGAAGGGAAGATGTTACATGATTTTCATTACATACTTTTAACTGCTACATATTTATAAACTGTTATTTCATTATCTCTAAAACTAATCAAACTAGATAGTTTACCTAAGTAGAAAACATAAGAATTGTCATGTGTTGGAGAAAAGTTTTCTGCAGCAACTTTCATGTCATCAACTATATGTGTGGCTGTATATCCATATTTTAATAGGTGTGCTGTGAGAAAGAGAGAGGCTAGTGGTTCATGTGAAAAATCCCACTTAAAAAGCTTTGTCGTTAATTCATTTTACAACACACATCTTTTTTTAAAGAAATTATTTGGTCTAGGGCAGTACTTTTATCTTACTTTCTTGATAGCTTTTGACGTGACCAATTTTTTTCTTTTTATTACCATTTTTCATATTACAACAATATATTTCCCTTAGATCTACATTTCCCACTATTGGTATTTCTGTCAATATATATTGTACACAATTAATAGATTTTAAAAAAAAGCAAAAAAAACTACCCATTACCTAATGCTAGTTGTAAAAAATAGGTAACTACTGACAGAATCTTCCTTCAAATATGAATATCTAACCAAACATTTAGTCAATGATATTTTTTCAACATGCTACAGAAGTAATTTTAGATTTCCCATACACTGCTAACTTTCTTGTACCATAATGTTATAATCGTCTTAAGTAAAGGAAAATGAATTTAGGTTAATCCAGCTAGTCTATTTTCTGGATCAGCTGCTTTGGGCTTGTGTTTGAGCAGCTTAGAAAATAAGCTATAATAATTTCCAAAGTGAACTTTCTGTTAGTGATATTTTAATGTGAATTAGAGAGAGGGATTTTACATAGATTGAATGATTGACTAACATGAGATGCCTGCTAATTACATTACTAATGACCAGAAAATATATTTAGGGAGACAAATAAACCATGTATTTTATAACTATAGACGAAATGAAACATAGCAAACTTAAAAAAAGCTATAGAAAAAAAAATAAAAGCAAATAAAGAGAAGATATGAAATATAAACTGAAAATAGAAGTTATTTGAAAATTTTACAATTAATAATTTCTTTATAGTAAACAGTGGGTGTTGTACAATAAGGGAGAATATTTAAAATCAAAAAGAAAGATTTCTCTTAAAGATTAAAGCTAGAAAACATATTTAGACTAAGAATAAGCTTTTTTGAAACAGACCCAATTGTGAACCCTTTCAAAACTATTTTCCTATCACAATTACCAAATATTTAAATCTTATACCATTGTATCAAACAGACAGCAGACAAAGTCTGCATTGCCTTCTGCTAGCCCTCTCTGTTTGATGCTGATCTTTTAAATCCTTTCTTGTATAATATGGAAATGCTTAAAAAAAACTAAAATAACTATTTGACATTCCTAGAGGTAATACTTTAGAAACTTCCAGCTTCTTCCTTATTTTTTCAGATTTTATTTTGTTAAATATAAATATTTTCCACCTCATATTAAATTGTGTAGAAATCATTAAAGAGTAAAAGTTATGTTTTACTCATCATCATCATCATCATCATCATTTAACGTCTGCCTTCCATGCTAGCATGGGTTGGACGATTTGACTGAGGACTGGCGAACCAGATGGCTAGAGCAGGCTCCAATCTGATTTGGCAGAGTTTCTACAGCTGGATGCCCTTCCTAATGCCAACCACTCCGAGAGTGTAGTGGATGCTTTTACGTGCCACCGGCACAAAGGCCAGTCAGGTGCTACTGGCAACGGCCATGCTTAAAATGGTATATTTTATGTGCCACCTGCACAGCAGCCAGTCCAGCAACACTGGCAACGATCTCGCTCAAATGTTTTTTCATGTGCCACCGGCACAAGTGCCAGTAAGGCAATGCTGGTAACGATCACGCTCGTGTGTGCTTAATTATTGCTTACCTTCTACTTGATATAACTTTATAATAAACTTTGATTCATAAAGTAACAGCATGATGATAGTATTATCAGTTATAACTGTTAACCCAGTACATTTAAATGAAATAGTATGATAAAAAAATTAAATGAACTTAACTGTATGCTCTCGTATAAATGTTAGGATTAATTACACATATACAAGTGTTTCAAAACTGATATTTGCTTTTCTTCAGATATATGTTAACTTCATTTTCATGTTAAGAGTGAAGCCTTCTCAACTTCATCACCATCACTATCAGCACCAAAATTTTTACATTTGATTTACATGATAGCATGGCTTGACCTGGTCATTACAGTCTGAGTCAGTTTTTATTCAGTATACTCCCCGCCCCACCCCCACAGACTGATTGGCAGGCTACAACCCACTGAAACCATTTTAATTTTAGCTCCAACTACTTTACAATGTATACTGCATGCATTGTAACATGGCACCGCACTCACACTACTGAGATTGCCTTATGACTTTCAAGACTAAAAATTTCTCACTACTTGTGGTATCCCCTTATACTCAAGACAAACTAACCAGGAAAGTGAACTGAAGAGAGAATGGGTAATAAAACTACGATGGGGCAAGAAGAGGAATGATTAGTAGGAGTAAGTAATGAAAGAGGATCAGTGCTAGAGAGAGAATATAAGGGAACAGAGTGATGGCACAGTAGATAAAAAAGGGTGAATGGGGTGAGGGTGTATGATAGAATATCAGGGAACAGCTGGAGTTTTAATAAATGTATATTGTGCAAAAGGTCAAAATATATGTGGGTGGCACTGGACAGAGACTCAACAAGGATATGTTGTGTCTCCTTCCCTCCAATTTCAGATTTTTCTTTTAGTTGTACATTAAACAGTAAGAAAATTATTGTGATAGAGATGCAAAAGATTAAGAATTGTAGCTTACATAGTCTTAACTTGACTGGGCCATTCACATTTTAAAATGAATATAGCTGTACATACTGAAATACAAAGACAGGTGGAGTGTACTATAAGCCTATTTAACTATTACAATGTAGATAAGATGCATCTTATTCTTTAGTTTGTAATTTCAAGTTATTGTTAAGAAAATCAAGACTAGTTATCTAGAAATGAATACATTAAGATTTACATTGTTTCTATTTGAACAATATCTCCAAAATTTTAATAACTCTGAAAAAATATTGGTCAGAAAACGTTTATAGTAAAACATTTGTAACATTTATGCAATTTATATATCACTTAATATTTTCATCTTCGTTCCATGTCAATTGTCATAATCACATAATCAAGTTTAATTTGGATTCACTGCAATTTTTATCATAAAACACTCATGCTGCAATGTTTCTTTGCTATGTCCACTCCAAAATCAAACATACATTAACATATATACAGTTAAATTTAATTATTCAATTCTTACAAAACTTACAAAGCTGTATATTTGTTTAGGTGTATGTTTTCACTTAGTGTACATGTACATACTCACGTGCACATATAGAACTGTGTGTATGTATGTATGTCATCCTATGGATGTGAGTGTGTTTAAACATATGCTTACATTTATCTCATTGATTGCTTTGTATTATTTGTGTGTCTTTCTATATGAGAAGCTAAGGGTTTAATAATTTTCATTACACTAAATTGCTAATAAATTATAAAATGCTGTAACCCCAAGCTCATTGTTTTTTACAGAATTATTTGATTCAAACAATATCTATATTATTATTTAAAAAAACTGACTTATTTTGGGTTATCAGTTTCTTCTGATTGAGATGAATGTTTTACAACACAGTTCACAACTGAACACATCCGTTTGCTCTTTATCTATGTACAATTGAGTATATAATCTCTTTTCACTATCTTTTAATTTTGGGTTATTTTTTATATATACATTGCAAAATTATGATTTTAAAATGCTCTTTAGTTTAGTTATTTCTTGGGTCAGTTCAAAACAACACCTTAAAATCAATTGAACATGATTACAATTACTTCTATAGTCATCATTTCATAAATTGCATTCAAGGTGTTATTAAGGTGGTGGGTTATAAAAAGAACAGAGCATTAAATAAGATACTTTGTGGCATTTAGTTGCATTCTTTTACACTTTTCAAAGTTGGTAAAATAATAGACAATTATTGGATTGACTAAACTATATTTTGTCCTAAAATGCATGGCCTTATGTGAGCCAATGTTATAAAATATTATCAAATAAAAGCAACAAAATAAAACTAGATAAACTAATAAAATTAGATGATAAAAAAAACAAGAATATGGAAAATTTATATGGAATGTTCCTGTCAATCGAAACAATGAATATCATGTTTATTGTAATGTATAATTAATTTTTCAAAATTTTTATCTTATTGCATATTAGTTTTCTATATTAACATGACAGTTCTCAATATAGTAGACTCTCCTATTTCAGTTGAGTCAAATATCCTTGATGAAAAAATTTCCTTAACTCTAAAGTAAAACCAAATTATTATGCTATACCAAACATCGAAGTCCTTAAGCTCCCTAGATATAGCATGACACACAATTCTGTTTACCTGCTTTGTTTCATTTCTATATTGCATGCATATATTCTGTTGTTTTCCACTTTCACAGTTTCTTCTAAGAAATATACTGTTGTGAAAGTCCCCTCTGATATTGCATGCAATATTTTCTGCGTGATGTAATTTTTTTTTCTTTTCTGTTATTATTATTATTATTATTATTTCTGTGCAATTTAATGTTTAAATCTTTGCAAAAACTTTTGACAGAAGTGTTTAATAGCATTTCATTGCTCTCAAAGACTGCTATAACTACGACCACTATACTCACTACAACAACTACAACATATACTAATATTCAATAGGAAATGTAATTTCATTTTGTAGTTGAAATAGGTTTTCTAAATTTTTATTTATAGAAATCAATGAACCAATGATCACTAATACATTATTCATTTTCTCTGTTTTGGATTTTTCTATTCTTTATACCAAAGTAGAATCTGGTATCATTTTGAAAGAAATGGGGCTTGAGAACTGTTGTTTTATTGCATTCCAGTTTATATCATGAAAACAGAAATTTTATACATAAAGATCTCTGTGGAAACTACTTTAAATAGATAATGGCAACACTGCTGTATGAATGTTGTTTAGAGGAGATAGTTAGTCCAGAGTATAAAGTTTTGTTGTTATATAAATAGGAAAATTACTAGTATCTAAGCAATCTTTTAAGAACTATTTTCTGCTGATCGCATAAAATTCCATAAATTATGTTTTCAAATAAAATCCAACTCATAATCAGACTGAAATTTGTCCCAACCAACTGAGAAAAGGTTGACTGTATTTCTATAGCTAAAACAGAATATCTAAGTAAACCAGTAGATAAGACATATTGTAGTTAAGATTTTTATACACACTTACTGGATGTTATATTATGCAGAACTTTTAATTTGAGTTCTGCATAATACAAAATAAAAAACAAAAATTTCAATTCATGAAGAAAATTTCTAGAAATTTTTGCAAAGATTTTAAATCTCATTGAATTAACACTTTTATTCATTTTTAAAAGTTTTAAATATTGTAAAATAATTCCATGTTATTACTTAACATCTGATCATATTTACCATTAACTGTTTAAAACAGTTTGTTAGTATAATGGGGACATTAGAATTTAAGTTGGGAAGTATAATTCAAATGATTGCCTGTATATGTGGCCCTTGCAATGAACAATGGAAGAATACAATCAATATCCAATTGTACTCTTTTGCTGTTGATCATAAAGGCCATAAATCTGGTAATCATTTTTCTGCTTGTCTGCTATCACTAACTTAAATTCACTATGATCAAATCTAAAATGATGCCTCTTTTATTCTGTGTATGTAAATCCACAATTTATTTCTCCCAACAGGAAAAGTAATTAGTCTCTTTAAGCTGAGAAAAGATATCTTTTAACTTTTTGACTATTTATGAAAATATTAGATATATCAACAAATACATTGATTTCAGATTATTTTTCATACAGAGTTCAGAGAATTTTATGAAAAGCATCTTTTAACATTAAATATTCTCAAATGATGGTGATATTAGTTGTCAAATCAACTTTATTCCATCAATCTTTCTATAGCATTTCTCTTTAAAAGAAGCTTATATCATCATCTGATATCTCTCAGCTTCATGTTAAACAATATCACAAACCCACTCAAATATTAAACTTTCAACTGTAGAAGTGTAAAAACCTTTTATATAGTATTGTTTTACTAATGTTTACAAAGCAAGTATGAGAAAGATTGGAAGAGATGTAGTACATATAATTTAGAATGACAAATTTTTCAACTAAACTGTATGGAACAAAGAAATATGAAGAGATTTACAACATATACAGTTTAGAAAATATGTAATTAAAATGTTTGATTAGTTTTAGTAAAGTTTTACTTCATTTTATATTTACATTTACAAACCTAAATATCATTAAGAGAGCAAACTGCTACACTTCTATTTTCTAATCAGGTTCTAACTACTAAGAGACCCAATTTGCACCCAATTTCCAATATATATATATGTATGTATGTGTGTGTGTGTGTGTATATATATATATATACATATATATATATATATATATATATATATAGAGTTATTAATATTTCTAAGTCTCTCTAAAGGAGACTACGGCAGCGGTACTGGAAATTAATAGTTATCGCCAAGCCAACATGGCAGTCCCAAAATTAGGACGAAAGCTGCCGTGAATTAGCTCCAAGAAGCCATCGCCTCTGGCTAGCTATGTGACACACGAAACCTGTGTCCTTTATAACCTTCGAACAGGGGAGGTCAGCAGTGTCCCCCTGCTGGTTTGGCATCTGCAGACTAGTTTCAGGGTGTTGCCCCTTGTCAATGCAGAGCAGCCAAGCCTTAACCAGGCGGCGCTGCTGACTATCTGCTCGAAGGTTATTTATCTAATTTCAGTGGAATCTATCCACTGGTTTTCAGAAATAGAGTTATTAATATTTCTAAGTCTCTCTAAAGGAGACTACGGCAGCGGTACTGGAAATTAATAGTTATCGCCAAGCCAACATGGCAGTCCCAAAATTAGGACGAAAGCTGCCGTGAATTAGCTCCAAGAAGCCATCGCCTCTAGCTAGCTATGTGACACACGAAACCTGTGTCCTTTATAACCTTCGAACAGTGTATATATATATATATATATACATACATATATATATAAATGTATACATACATATATATATATATATATATATATATATATATATAGGCCTAGGAGTGGCTGTGTGGTAAGTAGCTTGCTTACAAACCACATGGTTCCAGGTTCAGTCCCGCGCAAGTGTCTTCTACTCTAGCGGCGGGCCAACCAAAGCCTTCTGAGTGGATTTGGTGGACGGAGACTGAAAGAAGCCTGTTGTATAAGTAACAGGATTTCCAGTAGTAATGCACTACGGCCATTTCAAGTAGCTCCATTTAATTGAACAAGGCAATCATTATATCAATTTAAAAAGAGCACTATATATATATATACAAATACATAAATAAATAAATACATACATATATATATATAAATATATATCAATAAATACATACATACATATATATATATATATATATATATATATATATATATATATATATAAATATATATATATATATGTATATATAAATATATATATACATGTATATATAAATATATATATATATGTATATATAAATATATATATATATGTATATATAAATATATATATATATGTATATATAAATACATATATATATATATATATAAATAAATAAATACATACATATATATAAATAAATACATATATATATATATATATATATATATATATATATATACATACATTCCTGTTTCTGTTGTACCTGTATTTTAAAGGGCCAACCTTTGCACACTCTGTTTCATGATGAATCTCCCTGAGAACTATGTTAAGGGTACATGTGTCTGGCTCAGCCACTTGCACAGTAATTTCACGAGCAAGTTGTTCCGTTGATCGGATCAACTGGAACCCTTGTCATCATAACCGATGGAGTGCCATGATATATATATATATATATATGCACAAACACACACAAGTTACAAAGCTTCTTGATTTCATAGAGGAGCAACTTCTTTTAAGAAGCATTAACTACCTTAACTTGAAGGCCTCATTAATGGCTTTTAACATTGGAAAATAGATTATGTGATTGGAAATGTAGATATCTAATCTTCAGCTTTGTATGTTTTGATTTGGCCATAACATCATAATTTTCTCTTAAAATATTTACTCTTAGTAATTTTCTTTTTGTTATTTGTAGTATTTCATTCCTTTTTTAATAAGAATACTCTCGCTCTCTTCCAAACTTTCTTAACCTAATTTTATAGAAATTATATTTGGAGAATTAAGCATATATATTCGGTTGTTGTATAAGCTTGTATATATTTACATTTTTCAAATAGAAAACTGTAAAACAAAAAACTAATTATATATTTAACCATTTATTTTATATTTTCCTCTTTAATTTTTGTTTTTAAATCTGGTCAATTACTTTTGCATATATTAAAAAGTGGTTAAACAAAGTGTATCCTTTTCCTTGACAGGCACCATCACAGATAGAACTGGAGAACTGGATCCGTGCCATTCATTCAGCGTGTGCATCGCTGTTTGCAAGGCAGCATGGGAAAGATAACACCCTGAAGTTGCTTAAAAGTGAAATTCAGAGATTGGAAACCAACATAGATATGGTGATTTCCCTTATATATTTGGATAAATCCTTCACTTGAAATACGAGGGGGTACCCAAAAGAAACTGGAATTTTGCAATATTATTTTATTCACTTAGTTTTACATGTTTATACTTTTATCGCCTTCAAAGTATTCTCCATTTGAAGCAATGCATTGGTCCAGATACGTTATCTACTGTTCGAAGCAGTGCTAGAACTCTTGCAAACTGACGCCTTTTAATACCTCTGTCATTTTTTCTTCAGCTCTTCCACCTCTGCTGATTCTGTAATTCTGTAGCACCAGCTTTAGTCATCAGTGATGGCCTTCAAAAAAAGGTCCAGATCAACTTCCACTTGTTCTTTCAGTTCACAACTTGCATTCAATCATAACTGCTTTTGATATTCTTTGAGCAAGCAAGGCACAAATTTTGCTGCAATTCTTTTCATTCACAATTCCTCACTTCAGGACACACCACTCTTATCAACAGGTTCATCAACTGTTTGGTAACATTCCTCCAAGATCAGTTCATGAATTTTCATGATGTTTTCATTCATTCAGGAGGTCAGTGTTTGCCCTGAACAAGGTTTGTCTTCAAGTTACCGTTCCTAGATCATGAAAACTAGTCACAAACTTGTCTTTTGCTCATGGTAGTAGTCTTGTAAGCTGTTTGAAGCATGACAACTGTTTCAGCTACCGTTTTCCCCAGCAAAAAACAGAATTTCACAGAAGCACACTGTTCCTTCGTTTCAGCCATAACAAAAATTGACAAACAAGGGAGAAGCAATGCAAAACAAAGAAGCACTACATGGCAGTATGACCTCAGTGCACAATGCTTGTGGGCAGATTGATGCCTGAGAGTTGCATCAAGTGGCTTCTTGCAGCAGAAGCTTGAACTACAATGGGCTTGTCCCACAGATAACATTTCTGGTTACTTTTGCGTACCCCCTCATAATGTGTTTTCAATATTCCATTTATTTCAGACAATCTCTCTCTCTCTCTCTCTCTCTCTCTCTCTCTCTCTCTGTGTGCGTGTTGGCTTGTCGTTGTAGTTGATTGCCTCTCACCATGTAATTCTAAGTCTGATATCACAGAATAGTACCTTAGAAGTTGACGCCTGTTAGACCCCCAAATTGACTTACACTCTAGAAGTAGAATTTACAAGCTGAAAACCATGCAGATAATGCACACACTTCTCTAAAGTTCAGCCCCTGCAGGAACAATGGTCTGACAATCTCAAATCATATGAACAGCCACACCATCAATAAGTTCTGGGAGATTCATATAAATATTTTCCAATAATTCAGCCTCACTGTAACTGTTACAACCAACTTACAGAGGTTGACTTCCTGGATATAACCCTAGACCTCAAAACAGGCAAGTACACTCCTTACAGAAAGCCCAATGGTGTAACTCTTTATATTCATTGACCATCAACCACTCCCCATCTGTAATTAGAAATCTAGTAATGATCGCCTTTCTACAGGCTAACTGAAATATTTTCAACAGGAGTACACCCTACTATAATGAAGCACTAGTGATGAGTGGCTATACTGTATATGTTGACTCTCCTGACCTCACATCTTAAGAGAGTTAATAACAAAATGGTAATTTAGTTCTGTCCACCATTCATTTTATATCCCTCCACTAATATAGACATCATTCCCATGATGCCAAGTTTAGCTACTCTTTCTTAGATAATATTACTTCAAACATTGCACACTACAACACACACACACACACACACACACACACACACACACACACACACACACACACACAAACAAAGAGTCTTCACCCAACACTCCTGTAACTTCCAAACTCCTACTAGCTGCCTATTGAAAAGATCTTGACTCTCAAAAGCTTGTAGTCTATGGAACCTGTCCCACACCATCCAGCAATACTATGTGACACTAAATGAACATGACAGTCAATGACTTAAAGGGAAGTTACATGCATTTCATGTAGTCCTTCAGATATAGGGACAAGGAAAACTCCACCTCCCATTCCTTGTCCTGGAGATTCCAGGGTGATAGAGATGATTTTCACAACATCATATAGAACATCTTTGATACAACCCCTGCTTACTCACCTAGAACCTGTAATTTCCAAAACCGCCTCTAATACTCTGAATATATGCCACCAACCTAAGGTTGTCTTAGGCATAGGTACACTGAGCAGTTATTCAGGGGCCCCATGGGTCTAGGAACCCAATTCTGACTTATGTATGTTGTGGTTTGCTGTCAATAAATACAATAGGGCCCATTGCATTGATTTGCCTAAGGGCCCACAATGCTGCTGAGGTGGCTCTGCACCAACCCACAGTATCCATCAATAGGAAAACTGACCAATCTTATTTGTTTTCAACAGAGGTATGCCCTGTTAATGAAACATGTTATTACATACTGATAACCTGGATATACTATGGACAGGGGCATTGCAGATGAAAAAAATTACCTCTTTTAATAAAGTCTGTTTGCTTGGTTAGGTAATGAGATTCATCATAAGTTAAGTAAAATAGATTGAAATGCGGGTCCCTGAATCTGAGTTTGGAATCAGCATTCTATTTAGAGTTAATTCAAACTCATCAAAGAAGTAACTTATTTTGTCTGATGTCAGATTTTGCAATTATTGAAGTGGTAACTGTGATTTAAGTGAGAAGACAAACTAGTTGAAATGTTAAGATATTTTCATCGTTTTGAAGTGTAATTAAGAGAGACACTCCTAGTACAACTGTTATTACTAGATCAATTATTGTACCAGCAATAGTAATTTTGAAGACAAGATTTGCTTTCACTTTACTTGATTAAAATCTCATATATCTGCATCTAAAAAGAATTCATATTCATTTAATTTTAATGCAAATAGTCTGTACTATTTGCATTACAAACAGAATAATATAATAATATATATTTAATCCAATTAAACTTACATATATTTCGATTAGTGTAATTATTACTACAGATTAAACTTGTTTGTCTTTACTTAAATACTACTCATTGATTCAGGCTTGGTTATACTTATGACCTAAAACCAATTTTTACTTGATACATGTGTAATGTAGGGTAGGTACATGCACAATCTCAAGTCTTTTTTATGTGTTTACACCTGAATGCATGAGTTTATAAGGAAGAAAACAAAATGTGAATTTAGCTCAATTTAACATTCATTACAATTGTTCCTGTATCACTTTGTTTCTAACTACATTGCATGTAATTCTGTATAATTTGATATATAAAATCCTTTCTGTTTGTCTGTCTGTTTGTGTGCTTATAACTTGAGTATTGTTCATCCGATTGCACTGAAATTTTAAACATGGATACATGATAGAGCAGGGCATTCTGTAATCTAAAAAGATTTTCAAAATTGTGAGTTTCAAAGTGAGAATCGCTATCTTTGTAATCTTTTTGTCCTGTTTGTTCTGCCATTGAAAGCGACATGTTTGTTCAGACAGCCGGTACATACCATTTCACTAGCAACAAGGGGAGTGCAGGATGACAGTCAGCCAAAACTGTCACTATGCATGTTGTTTAGTCGAATTAGCTCATCATTTACTCCACAAATGTTTTGTTGTCAATAATGCACTTTCCCATATCACCTGTTTCAACATAACTGTAATATATTATATACAAACTATGCCATTTTAATGCCAAGCAACGCCGGGTATCTCTGCTAGTCTGTTACATTATATCCATAGTTGAGTATTCTGAAGGGGCACTTCATCAGGCTACTATGACTTAACCTTTTAACATTCAGATTACTTTGTCAAACATAATGCTTTTTGATATGAGATCACCATGTTGCAAGATGTGATATTAGCACAAGACAAAGGGAGTGGCAGAGTTGGAGACTTGCAAAATCCTCTGGGATTTCCCAGTCCAAACAGATCAGATGGACCGCGCGGTAGTTGACAAGATGCACCACATGTGCTGAATAGTTGATGTTGCATGCCCCTTTGACCTACAAATAGTCAAGAAGGAAGGCAAAAAAATAGATAGATACAACCCTCTTAAGTACAAAATAAGCTGGTTATAGAAAATGAAAAAGGTGAAGATAGTGTCAACTATTTTTGGGTCCTTAAAAACAGTATCAGAAGGCATCAAAAGGAATATAAAGGAAATTGGAATAGAGTGCCCAGTAGAACTGCTACAAAAGGGTTGCCTCTTTGGCATGGCCAGAATAATCAGGAAAGTATTAGAATGCTGAAAAGAGCAGATAGCATAGTACCATAGGCTGCAGGTAGCAAGCCCACTATATATGCAAGACTCCAGGAATTCCAACAAAACCTGAGATAAAATGAAATAATAGTAATCATTATTTCAGGCATAGGCCTGAAATTTGTGGGAGAGAGATAGTTGATTACATTTACCCCAGTACTCAAATGGTACTTATTTCATTGACCCCAAAAGGATAAAAGGCATGTTCAATTACAATCTTGTAATTTTTTTTCTATTTTTCATCATTTGCATGTGAATAAGTTTGTGTGTAATTGTGTAAGCATATTAAGAAAAAATTTTCATTCTACTTTGGTAACATTTTTTATTCTTTGATGAAACTTTATATGTATATAATTATTCATGATATTTTCTTATTTTAAGATATAAAAATATATATATATATATCTTCTAACCAAATCTCTTAATGCTCTATTAATCAGGATATTTGTACTCTCTGCTACATTCTAATTACAATAGCTTACTTAGCAAATAATATAATTTATTTTGCAAATATTTTATTGAAATACTTTTAGCAAAATAAACCGTTAACACCAATACTATTATTTGTAGGATGTAAAAATGAAAAAAATGGCTGAACTTCAACTGACAGTAGTGACTGACCCCAAGAGCCGAACAGCAATAGTGAAGCAGATTAACCAATGGGAAGAGAATCTAGAAAAGTTGTTTATAGAGCAGTATCGGTTACGTTGTTATATGGCTTCACTTCAAGGATCGGAACTTCCCAACCCAAAGGTCAGTTTTTGATGGAAATTATTTCTTGATAATTTAAGTCTGTACAAATTGCATTATTTTTAAAATACTACTCAGCTTTTGAATTGTATGCAAAACCACTCATACTTTACTTTTAACATGTACAGATTTTGTTTATGTATTTCTCTCTCGTGTTTAGTGACGATGATGTTGATATATGATTTTAATGTACTGCTAATGTTTGCATGTATGTACCCTGACTAAGAGTGCTAAGTAGTAGGTCAGCCAAGTTTGGACAGATCTGTGATGAAATACATTCCAGTTGTAGCCATCTCAACTTTTATGTTATGCTTTGTCTGTGGTTGGTATCCTCTCAGCTTGTCTGTTCATTGAGTGCAACTTTACACCAAGTGTTTTTAAGATTTCACATGCTACTTATTTCTAATTGTTTTCACTAAGATAGTTTTCCTCTCTCATCATCATCATTTTACATGGGTTTTTTTTCATGCCGGTATGGATTGGATAGTACTTTTTGAAATAGTGTTTTATTGGTTGATACCCTTCTTGACACCTAACCATTTAATTTGTCTCTGATATTTTAATCATTAGGCATCAAAACACCTCTAAGCATGTGATCTTATTTATTGTGTTTGAACATACGATCAAGCTGGCTTATTGTTAATTCTTTTTCATTATGTACATATATATGTACTAGAATATTATAAGTTTAGAGTTTTCAAACCCTTCCTGCATTATTAGCATAGAGGAGCTCCCAGGGGCCGCCCATCTTAAATTTCTCTGTTATTGCCTAGAGGACTGTGTTGAACAGAAGGGGCTGAAGACTGATCCTTGGTAAACCCCACCTTGTACCCTGAATTCATTGCTATACTTGTTGTCAACCCTCACCTTATTGACTGCATCCCTGACTTGTACAGCTTCCACAACAACTCGTCTATCCCTAGTTTCTGCATTGACTGCTCAAATTATTTCTTCATTGCACAGTGAAAGTGGGGTACTACAGGCTGGTACTTTTAGGAGATACGGTGCCTGTTTATCTATTTGTGATACTGGGCCTAAAAGTTTTTCTTCTTTTTTTTTACTTTTCTTGGAGTTTGCTCTAGAAAAACTGTTTGTTCTTTTTGTTGCTCTTCATTGTTTTTGTTTACTGTATTATCAATTATTCTTCCTAGTTCTTTGGGGCATTTACATCTAATACATGTTTTGCTCTGACAAATATAACAATTAGGCGTTCTACTCTGTACCATTGAATGCATGCCCTATTTTTTCAGTACCTTTTACTTGGCACAGTACTAGTATTGCCCTATGGTCTTCATTAAGACGTCCATTTTGATATCCGCAGATTACCATTCCTTAAGCCTGCATTGACTACTTTACCACACTGTGGTACAAAGGTTTCTATTGGCCATGGGTCTATATTATGCCCACTGTACACAGTGTTTCTTTGGCCCAAGTACTGAGATACAAATGTATAGCCAGCAATATATCTGACAATTTCAGCCTTTCTTTTTGTCTGAATTTTCAATTTAAAATTTAAAGTTTCAATTTAAATACTGCCATATTTTTTGCCTTTTCCATTGAGATAACTTCCCCCAGAGCTCTTGGAGAGCTCATATTACCTAATGTAAGAGGAAATTTAGATTATTATCATATTTGCCTTTTCCAAGATTATTTCTTGAAGCAAAGTTATGGTTTAAAAAATTCTATTATCTATATTTCTTTTCTTATAACTGTGATATGTCCAAAAATTTTGTTCATTTAGCTTTGAGGAAAAGTTTTGCCTTCATATTCCTGCTATATGAATGAACTTGTAGTGTTTGGAATTGTGTAAGAGTTGCTATTGTTGTTGTTGTTACTGCCACTGTCTTTTATATTATAAAGAATTTAGAACATTGTCTTCTATTAAATGTTCATTAATGTGATCATTTCTTTCTTCTCTTCTACATTTAGTTGTGTCTTTTGATTTTGTGTTGTTTCTTTTGTTCATAGTGGTTCTTTGTCATGTGGCTTAATTATATGAAAATGTAATGTGTGTAAATAAAATCTCAAAAGTTTGTAAAGCAAACCATTTTTCTTTTGCCTACTTGAGAGTATTAAGGGCAGCCCTTCCTTAGGCAATTACAATTTTTTTCATAAATACACTGAAAAATTTCATTTAGTAATATTTGAAATGACCGTGTCTTGAAGAGTGAATCAAAAAAACAATTTTGCATTGCAAGAGTCAATAATAATAATTATTACAATGATAATGATTTCTTTATTTGACTCAGGGACATCAAATGCAGGGGACAGTATAAAGACAGTGTACGGTTAGTGTGGGACAGGGATTACATAAAAAGAATAAGGGAGAAGAAAGGGATCTAAGGTAAAAAGTTTACATGGTATGCAATATGAGAACACGTGGATGATGCAGTCCTTCTGATACAAGAGAACCTTCTAGGGCCAATCAAAGGACCCCACAGATCCAGGATTACTCTGACCACAAGCTTTCACCTAAGTGTTGTTCTCCAATCTACAGCCATATGCTTCAAGTAGGTCCATTTACCCTCACCATTTTTTCCACATTCCCCTGCCTTTTGACAAATTCACTGGAGGAGAGCACTTACCTCTCAATCATCACTTTCTTTTCCAAATAGAACTTGAAAAAAATCAAGGAAAGTGTCTGTGCTCAGTCCTTTCAGCCTTGTCCACCACTCAACTTTTTTCAGTATAGCTACTAGACAGCGGAACACCACCTACTCTGCCATGTTAAAGATTGGTCCATCCTCATGATGGATTTGGTTGAAAACCAATTTCATTCTACCTGTGGCAGCAGTTTTTTGACATAACTCCACAAGTCAGCAATGCTTGGACACCACACATGTGTACACTAAATGGTTTTAGTGTTTTATGCCTAGTCTAGGCAGTCCTGTCTGAAGGCACTTCTATGCCTGTAAAACCACAAGGGTTCAAAGGGAGACAGAAAAATTCAAAGAAATGTCAAATAGGGGGATTACAAAGGTGTGTGTGGGATGTCACTGAAAAGTTATACAAATACAGGAGGAGGAATGAAAGATGTGCAATATATAATTGAATGAATCAAAAATTTATGAAACATAAAAATATCAAAGCCACTTATTTACTGCAATTTGCCTTCATAATTTCTTGTAAACCATTGAAAAAGTGAAAATTATTATATAATGTTTATTTTTCTTTTATTATTTGTTCTGATAGAGTCTGCTAGCAAATGTGTCCAAATCAACAAAGGGAATACTGGGCCGACTTGGCATCTTCACCGTGACATCATTCCACGCTCTGGTCTGTGCTCGTTCTCCACCAACCATGACTGCCATGCAAGGGAAGACTCTGCCTGCGAAAAAATCAACTCCTTATGTTCCTAAGAGCAACGAACCACAAGGAGGAACATTGGGACGACATCCACATCAAATGGCCAATCAAATGCCACTTGCCCCACCTAGCCATGTTGAGTTAGTAAAATCATTTTAACTTCTTCAAATGTATGCATAATAACTTACCTTTTGTCAGCATCTAGCCAAAACCTTAAGATTTCTCTTGAGGGGAAAATAATAAGTCATTGATCTTCTGACATGATTTCAATATTGTCAGATTTTTTTCTTTTACAGTTTTTAAATAAATTTTTTGGTGCCTGTATTAGCAAAATAGTGCCCATAAAGTAAGAGTGATACAAGTTTTTGTTTAATCAGATAAACTGAAACAAATATTTTGATACCCTGATCATTGGAATAATATTGCATTGACACATCAAATTACTTTTTTATGACTGATGCATACAGATATAGCAATATTTGTCAGTCACTTGTTTGTGCACTAATCTTTCAAAGATCAGTGTATCAAAATATTTATAATAACAGATATCTTATCTTTATTTTGACTAAATTGTCATTACCTTATATAATTCTTCTGTAAACCAAAACCATGCTGCATCTTAATAAATAATGACTTAATTTTATAAAATGATTTCAATCAAATTTTGAATGTAAATTTTTTAAATTGTTTTTTTACTTTTATTTTATTCTTTTTTGCCTGCAATACATTTTTATTGATATCATGAATTAAAATTAATCCCTAATTGTAACCTTACTTAAGTAGTAGTTGTATAATAAATTATGTTTTGGAATGCTGACCATAATTATGTCTCACATAAATTAGTGCACTATATTTTAAAACATTCCTAAATTATATTTATGTCTTTGCATTATACTAGAAAACATTTACACAAAGATTTTGAAAAAGAGCAACGAGAAGGTAGACAAACTCCTGATCAACTTCCGAGTCATCGTTCTGATACCCCAGACAGTAGCGCTAAAGAAGGACTGTCAAAAATCTCCTTACCACACAACCAGGTAAAGAAAACTTAATGTTAGTTACAAAGGGAATAGTGGATATTGTGCTTTCAACATTTTTCCCTTTATTTTTATCTCTAATTAACTCTTTTGCATGTTGTAAAATATTTATTCTTTTGAAAGTTTTATTTCCTTTGCATATAAGTTTTGTTTTATTTTGTTTGTTGTTTTTTCTTTTACTTTAGGGAAAACTGGATTTTACTCATTAAATTACTTTGTCCTGAAGATGGAGTGAATTTGAATGGATTGTGAACTAATATTATGTGAAGATTGGTTGGGTGGAATCTAGGATATAGTAGCATAGTTATAGATTTAAATAATCACAGCTACCTCCTCAAAATCCTCAAGTATTTTATGTCACTTAACTGGTTGGAGATTGATTACTCCTTGTCACTCATACAATGAAAGCATTCAATGTCAATTGCTCCAAGTAGTTAACTCACAGCTGTGTTACATTATGCAAAGAATATTATACACAACATGCTGAGGACATAACTCCCTGTCACCAGTCAAATAAATGTTGACAAAACAATCATCACAGAAATTGCCTCACTCATTGCATGGTATAGAAATTCACTTATCTTAAAAACCATTCTGAACCTGTTAGTCCCCCATTAGAGTCTCTAATAATTTTTAAAAGTCCTCCTACTTACTACTCCTTGACCAAGATGACTCTTTAAATAGCACTTATGCAGATAAAACCTTCCAATTTTATTTCCATGTTCTAGATTCAGGCAAAATCTCTCTAGAATTTTCTTTCTTCATTGCACCTGTCTCACATTCACATACATTTGTTAAGTATCATCCAGCAAAGTAACCAGTTCTGCCTCAAGAGTTAGCATCTATCTTCACATGAAAGTCTTAAATCTTTCTATCTCTATCTCAGCCCATTGAAACATGTGATAATATATCTAATTCCCTTCTTATCCAAGCAGTTACCATCCTCTCACTTACACCATCAACATTTTCTTGACTTTATTTCCTTTTTGAGTGACCGTCAATAAATTATAGTTCATCAGATCTCCTTGAAACTTGCTCCTCTATATCTTATATTTATTAGTGGTATCTTTCCCTTGAGAACTTTGGCAGAATCAGTGTTATTATCCTTGGTGTCAGTGAAGTTTTCAAAGTGACCTGTAATAAAAATGTCCTTGTAAATTTGTCCGTCATGGGGTTCCATTCATCACATATCTTATAGATTTAGGTCCTTCTTTTCAGATCACTAATGCATTATGTGCAGACAGGGTGCTCTTCTTTCCTACTCTCTGTCAGTTTGCTTTATTATACATTAATAACCTATTAACTGTTACATCTAACTAGGCATAGTTTTATACACATTTACTATTCTTTAATTCTCTTCAACTCTGCACACAAGGAACCACCTATACACAACCCAGGAACCATACCAGATTTGCATTGCTTTCATGAACAAAGACATGGAAAAATATCCCCATTATTTATATTTGAATACTTCTTACATATTTAGGCTAGTCCTGCTGCTACACATTCAAGTATCACAGACTGCTTTCAGAATGGTCACTCAATTGGATGGCAAAATTTCAATATGTTATGACTATCGTTTCTTTTCTTTGATTCTGTTAACTATACATCTGCTTCTCCAGGCAAGCAATATGTCACCTCTGCTGAGCTCTCTCAAAATGCTTGCCACACCTTTTCTTACAGTCCCCAATCTCATCTTAGGAACTCTGTACTAAACACCCTTTCAAAGTTTCCTCCTTAGAACGGATCCCTTTGGAATTTTATCCTTACTCATCATTTCCTACAGACATCAAACTATGTATTAAGTGCATCAAATTTATTTGTGTAGCCTGTACATGACCTTAAACAGTCAGTGTAATGGCCATCTAAAAATACAGAACAAGAAAATAGTTCTATAATTACTCCCATAAAGGATTTCACTTGTTAAGCTAACAATTCTCAAAGTGATTTTCCTACTTTTCATTCATCTTCAAAGCCAGCAATCAAAACTCTCCCAGTAAATTTAGGAAAAAATTCACTTCAGTCCTTAAACAGTTCCTTCTAAAATTTCCTTTACAGGTGACAGATAGAGCAAACTGGAAGAAAAAATGGTACAGCTTCCATCCCAAAAGGCTGATGTCACACAGTGTCAGTAACTATTCCAATATTTTAGACTTATTATCAGGCCAAATATTGCTTTTACTAACAATATTTCTTTAGATATATTTTATAATATTAGTATGTAAGATATAAACATTTCATCAAAATACATGCATATATATGCATGTGTCTCTCTATTAATATTTAGATTTGAACAGAAAGAAACCTGTCAATTGTTGAATAACGATAAATTTAAACATCATTAGCACTAATATTTTTATCCTGTTATTTGCACAAACATTAGATAAAAATACTTTTTAATGTTCTAAATCTCCAAAAAGATTTTCTCAAGATATTCAGTTTAACGATGGCTATTCTAAAATTGAACTAAAAATACATGATCACATCTGAAGCACTATTGCATACATAAAAAGAATATAAAAGGGGATACCAGCTGACAAATGAACCTCTCTACATGACTCTACCAATTAGAAATAGTGATCAAATCTCCCTCAAGCCACACTTTGCCATCTAAAAGAAGCAATGAAAATTTTAGATAAATTTTCTGCTTATGATAAAAAAAAAAAACAGAATTGACATGGCTGGAGTGCCTTTGATTATAATTTCGTTTGATAAAGGTTAATTTGGGAATAATCAACAACTATAATCAACGCTACTATATCAATTCCAAATTCTCATATGCCTGTAAAGCATACTGGCATCTTAATATTCAGATAACATCACTGTCATATTTTCCCATCATTCCACATATATAGGCACAGCACTTCCTGACTGGCCTTTGTGCCGGTTGCACATAAAAGCACCCACTACACTCTTGGAGTGGTTGGCGTTAGGCAGGACATCCAGCTGTAGAAACTCTGCCAAATCAGATTGGAGCCTGCTGTAGCCATCTGGTTCACCAGTCTTCAGTCAAATCGTCCAACCCATGCTAGCATGGAAAGCGGACGTTAAACGATGATGAAGTGTGGCTGTGTGATAATAAGCTTGCTTCCCAACCACATGGTCCCAGGTTCAGTCCCACTGCTTGGCACCTTGGGCAAGTGTCTTCTACTATAGCCTCAGGCTGACCAAAGCCTTGTGAGTAGATTTGGTAGACAGACTGAAAGAAGCCCGTTGTATTATATGTATGTGTATATGCATATGTTTGTGTGTCTGTGTTTGTCCCCCAACCTTCACTTGACAATCGATGTTAGTGTGTGTATGTCCCCGTAACTTAGCAGTTCAGCAAAAGAGATCAATAGAATAAGTACGAGGCTTAGAAAGAATGAGTCCTGGGGTCGATTTCTTCAACTAAAGGTGGTGCTCCAGCATGGCCACAGTCAAATAACTGGAACAAATAAAAGAATAAAAGAATAGCTGCACCATTACTTCAACCAACATTCTCACCAAAAAAAAAATAGTGATAGTTATGACTGGAATGCTTTTGACCAATCTCAGAGCTAAACAAGAGTGACAACACAATAGGAAATATAAATGTGAAAGCTAGTAGGGCTCAAATTCATGTCTTCTTTTGAGCGGTGGATTTTCTTGGAACACTGGGTGTTAATTACATGTTTTAATAGAGAAACAGGTTCATATCATTCTGAATTCTTACAGTTTTATCTCCTTTTATATTCTCTTTATGTTTGCACTAAAGATTTATTTAAATGTAAACTTATATTCTCAGTATACTTGACATCATTCAAATAAGATTTCCTTTAAAGAATAGTTTTATGAATATGTAAATTAAGCGTTTACATTTCTCTAATTCCAGTGATACAATGATATCTGACAGTTATGACACTAAAATTCATCATAGCATTAATAAGCGTTTTTACTAGCAATTTACTCCATTTGTGGATCCCATTGAATTATTATGTAAACAATATAATTCAGTGAAAAGAAATTCAAAGAAGCTAAATCCTGCACCATATTACATTTAAATATCAATGAACAATGGCTAAATACTGCACTAGATGGCAAATAGTTTCAAATAACTAAATTTGGATATTTTTGCATGATCATGGATAGTGACTTTTTTTAACCTACTTCTTTAAACATTATGTTATTGGTTCTGTCTTGGTAAACTTCTACATTTGGATAACATATTTACATAAACTAATTGGTAACCCAACAATGATCTCACTTTCTCTAAGGGCAATCCCAATCTTCAGTAAAATATGTACATTGTGTATATTATATATGCCTTTAGGACAATCAGGTCAGTGAGATTAAGTTGTAGTAGTGGTAGTGGTGATGGTGATGGTGGTATGGTTATGGTGATGGTGGTATGGTTATGGTAGTGGTGGTGGTGTGACTAAGGGATATAGAAACATTTTGATTAATTTATTTTGCCTTTTTTTAACTTTATTTACACAGAACATTTCTTCTGCTTGCCAACTGTTTTATTAGCATTATTTTTGATATTCCATTCAGCTTTTCAATACAATATATGGATGTGCATATTTGTGTGTGTGTGTATGTGTGTGTGTGTGTGTGTGTGTGTGTGTGTGTGTGTGTGCACGCGCACACACATACCTGTCTTCAAAATTTACTAAATTATTCTATTGAATACTTTTACATCTGATTTTTAATTGTTGTTGTTGTCATTAACTTTGATAATGTATATTTAAATGAATACTTAATAATACTCTTAATCCACAGCAACTTAAAATGTGAAGTTTCATATTCTTTTGGCTTGTTATTAGCAAAATGTGTATTGTTATACTGCAAGAAGGACGATTCCTTAAAACAGATGGAACAAGAAATAATTGGGTCTTATGTGATCTTTAGAATTGCCAATGAACAATTTAAAAAAAATAAAATTAATAAAAAGATCTTGTTTTTTTATGATTTTTATAAAATCACTTATATTTTTCCTTAAAATTGCTTTAAAACCTTAATGAATGTCACTTGTCCAGTTTACTTTTGATTGGCATAATGAGTTTCCTTGAGGTTAAATATTTCAAAACTATATTTTGGTAAAAGAAATGTTCTCATTTCATAGCAAAGCCCAGTAGTGTAAATATGTAAGTGAAATAATTACTTGTTTGAATTAACAAAGCAATTTAATGTATTATAGAGCAAGGAGCTGCGTATTTCACAGAGACATGTACCCATAGCATAATCGCCAGAGATAATAATAAATATATTATAATAGCTGATTTGTTTATGCCTGCTTGTAAGCATATAAAATAGAGTTGCTGAAGAAATGATGGAAGGTTACAGATTACTTAAAATATTTTAAGCAGTCAACTCTAAGTGAAGTTCGAAATAATTCTGAAATTATAATTATTAAGAGATGTTAAAGTTTAGATATTTCTTTAAAAAGCAGTCAGCATTTCTATTGATAAAGTTCCCCAAAAGTAGCAAGAAGTTTCACAGAAATATGTCTTTGAAAGAATGAAAGTAAACTAATTTCTCATTTTGTCTATTGTTTGTTGTTTAATTTCTATGGATATTGCTATTAAAATGCATGCTACTCTAAAAGGTTTGATTTCATGGTGACTTTTCCCATTTAGTTGATATTAAAATAACCATTATTATCTTGATTTTTGTCAATTTAGTAGTAGCATTAGTAAGAATTAATGAATAATCCAAGTGTAACTTAAAAAAGAAACAACCTATTAAGTTGCTATTAATTAGAAATTTATTACAAATCAATTAAATCAAGCAGTTTTGGGTTTATTCTCTAGCCATTTGTTGAAAGGAAGCTGTCAATTAAACATGAAATCACAAAAGTTTATTAGAAAGAGAGAAATGCACAAATATATAAATTTATATGATTGTCTTATAAATTCCACAAATGTTCCCTACTAGGTATTACTATTGGCATATTACTTAAATTAATTACTATTTTCATTAGCAGTGTTATTTCACTTCAAAATATATAATGACACCAGGAGTTCAAATCCTGCTGAGAAAACTTTGCTTTTCATCGTTTTAAAGGTGGTAAACAAAGTACAGCCCTGTATTGGAGCTGATTCCTCCCTTTCCCTCATTATGAAGGAAATTGGTTATGATCAGGCCTGGAAAGAGATGGGCTCTGTCTAAAATGACCCCTGATAGCATGCCATAAGTCATGATAGCATCCCGCCAAACTCATCATGGAGTTAAGGGTTTAAAGCAAACCACTCCTCTAGTAATATAAAGGAAGTTAGGATCCTGATATAAGTTTCAATTTTGAAAAGAAAAACATTGAAATAAATTAGATTTTAAATATTTTCATTTAATGCCTTAAATATCATGAAATACTATGTCCAGAAAACCTGGAAAAGTACATCAAAATACTTTTTTTTTTTTAGTACTGCAAAAATAATTTTTTCAACCTAAGAGTTACTAACCTATTTATGATAAACAGTTTTCTTCAAATGTATTTGGAAAAATACCGATGATATGCTTTTCAAAAAAATTATAAAATTTGTATTGATATCAATATTAAATACATCCTATGTTCTGAGTTCAAATTCCACCAAGGTCAACTTTGCCTTTCATCCTTTCAGGGTTGATAAATTAAGTACCAGTTGTGTACTGGAGTCGATCTAATCGACTGACCCCTTCCCCAAAATTTCAGGCCTTGTGCCTAGAGTAGAAAAGAATATTAAATACATCAATGTCCATCTTACTGTGCAAAAGATCAAGTTCCAGTATAGAGTTTACAAACCATATCTATTTGCTATAAGGTTTCTCTGACTAAGTAGAATAAAGAATGTAATAGATAATGCGCACTACAACTATTTTGTAAACCATTTCAAGTTTCTAACTTGAAACTAATTACAATTTTAATGTTATTGTCGATCATATCAGACACTAGATATTAGATTAGCTAATCAAATTTATTTAATACTGTGACTGTATCAGTTAATATTAAATTAACAGATCAAATTAAATTTAATAAAAATCATCTTATGAAGTATTTTACCTCACTGAAATTCTGCTTACAATAAAAGTAAAAAAAATATTTATGTAATGTTTTTTAATTCACCACAATATATACCATCTGTAATAATTATTCTCATAATATATGTTAAAATTTTCTAATTAATTTGACTACCTTACACCATTTCATCTTTGGTCAAATATTTTATGTTGTTCTCAAGAATTACATGGCAACAAAAATTGTATTTTCATTAATTGCATTACTACTGAATATTTAAATATCAGCACAATCTCTATATGCATTGAAATTCACGTTGTATTGGGCCCCAGAGTACAAATGCTGTATCATCTAAAACATTATATACAAACACTTTGGGGGCAGAGGTGGGGGAAGTGTTTGTTTAACCAAAAAATACTGGATATAGACATAACTAGGTGTTTTAAAAGTTTCCTTCAAAACACATTATTCCAAGTCCAATTTCAGAGTTGCACTATGTGAATGAAATTAGATAGAAGCCCATTGCATGTGCACATGTGTGTGTGTGTGTGTGTACAGAGGGAGGTATGGCTGTAGAAATGTTTACTTCCCAACAACAGTCATACAAAATTATTATAAATTACATCCTGACCCTGTGATGTGTGTGTGTAATGATCACTTCGTTCTCACTGTCCCAGCCAACATAGCTGTAAGTGATATAATTGACAGAAATTAGCAGTTTCATAAAGTTAAATTGAGTGTTTGATTGCAATTCTTAATTCAATTCAACTTGTGAGTACACTTGGAGAAATATGGGCTCCCACTAAACAATTTTTGCCTAGTAGAGTTTCCAATAAGGCAGTAAGTTAATAGTAATTGTGCTTTTAAATAAGTCCATAAAAGAAATAATTTTTGTTGGCAATATCTAAGAGATATTTAAGATGGAAGGCAGGTAGAATCGTTAGCACACTGGGTGAAATGATTAGTAGCATTTCATCCGTATTTCATTATCAGTTCAAATTCTGCCAAGGTTAACTTTGTTTTTCATCCTTTCAGGGTTGGTAAAATATGTATTAGTTGAACACTGGGGTCAATGTAATCAACTTACCTCCCCAAAAATCTTGGTAGTCTTGTGCCAAAATTTGAAACCAGTATCTAAAAGATATTTGATTTTTAATTACAACTAAACATATATTCACTTCTACAGGTGGTAGTTCCATTTTGTTTTGTGTTCTGATGATTTAGACTTCTAAAAAAAAAGGTTGTTTTTTTTTTTTAACTTGAAAAGATATTTGGTAACAATTAAAAATTACTAATATTTGTAATATTGTATTGAAGAAAATGCATTGGAAAAATTATGTTCTAAATATATTGTAAAGCTAAAATCTAGTGTTATTACAAAATTAAATACCAATCAAGCCAAATTATGAAACTTCAAGTTATCAAATATCTTTTCATCTGCAATCCAATTTACTTTGGTGACATCATAAAATGTATTTTTCTGTAATTGCTCTTTTATTATATTATCTGAAGGAAATACAGATCAAAAAATTTTCAAGTAATCATTTTATATTTTAAATAGCACTTTGATTACTTTGTTGCTGCAGTATCTAATAAATCTGTGAAATCATCCTCATTTCATTTTAAAGCGAACCATGTAAAATAAATGTTAATTTCCTTTAATAATGTAGTATAATGTTTCAGGTCATGTCTAAAGAAGAAATTGTCCTCAAAGCCTGCTCCTAAGCAATTACCTGTCTTATATTATTCCTTTTTATATGTCAATTCTGTCACTTCCTATCCCCTTTGTAATTTCCAGTTGTTGACTCCTTCCTATTTCTATAGTTTTCCCACACTACTTTTCTCATTCCCTTATTTTTATTGTTAAAATCATGTTATTGCTTACAATAGCTGGATTGCATTTATATATAGAAGTGCAATCTTTTCCCTCTTGTTCTAAATAATTTTTTCACCCACTATTTAAAGAGATACAATAATCGTGTGCACATGTGCACACATACACATACAGATACATATACTCAGGCACACATACACAGGCACACACACACACACACACACACACACACACACACACACACACATGCACACAAACACATAACTTCTGTAATATACCTCTGCAATATTGTTATATGCTCATGCTATAAAATTGAGAAGGTAACATCTTTTTCCTGCTTTGATGCAGCAGCATGCTGGGTATTTCTCACCTAGAGCAAAGGGAAAACACTGCACACATAACCAGGTAAGCTGTGAACATAACCTCCTGCTTGCCAGACCCAATATTGTACCCTATTAGCACTTGCTCACCTTGGTATTGGGGTAAAAATTTCACTGACCACTATACATATATATATATATGCTTGGCATTATCATGAGATATTTTCCAAAAAATAAGCAAATTTACAAAGTAAGTTGGCATGATAATTATCATGAATTATACTTCATTAAAAAATAACTTCAATTCCATTAACTATTAATAAATTTTTTAAATCTTCAAATTTTTCTACATATTACTTTTAAATAAAGTTTTCTAGCTAATTACAATGAAATTTCTGAACTGTATAAATATAAAATATAATAGTTTGATCTAAGCCTAAAGGCTGAGAGAAAGCAAATTATGATTGATTGCCTCTATGATATTCCAAGCAAGATGAATTTTGGTGATGGTTGGATATGTGTAGTGGGAGAAAAATTATTTGTATATTGTCCATCTATTGTTGTACTAGTAAAATGTCTTTAACCATGGATGAAAGAATTTGTCTTAACCTCTGTTGTGGTTCCATACTGTTTAATATTTGAATGACTAATATTTGCAACAAGTTTGTGAAGTTGGTTGTTGTTTGAAAACACAACTGTGCATCTGAATGTAATTGTAAATAACCAGCACTTATGTATCCAACAGAAACAGTTTAGATGGAGTTTCTCCGACAATAATTATTCCATATACACATTTGTTTGTGGCATGTGTATATGTTTCAAAACATACTTATTTCACTTTTAGTCCAATTTCTACACACATCATCTGTTATAATAATGTGATATTTTATTAATGTGTAAACTATTATACATAAACATAAGTGAGTGTGTGTGTAGATAACACACACACACACTCTAACACATGTGTGTGTGTGTTTCTATTGGTTTCACAAGATTTTAATATGGAACTAGGGCTTCAAATAAATAATGTTGTACTTCAGGATGACATTCTGCCAATAAAAACACATGCACTGGTTGTAGTACACTTCTATTTTATCCTCAATTTACTAATTAGTTGATTAATTAAATATTTAGTTTATTTTTCAGAATTATTTCCACACATTTGTAAACTTATCAGTATCCCTTATTTGCACTTGCTCCATATCAGTATTGTACAATGTAACATTTATCTGTACCTAGCATTTATGCATTTGGGTATGTATATACTCCGTGTTTGTACAATTATAATTGGGGTGCTTGAGTTGTGTGCACTTGTGTCAATGGATGTACGTGTGTGTATGAGAGCAAGGTTTTGTTGACATGAAATGTTTTGGTATTTCTTTTCATAATATGGACACACAAACATACACAGACACTTACTTATATTTGCTTCTATACATATTCTTTTATTGATGACAACACTGTTGCATTCCTGTTCTAAACATTTGCAGGTTATGGCTTTCTTTTCTCATAAGTTCATCTGTTTGTGTGTTTGTAAAAAATGTCTTTAGTGCATATATATGTGTGTCTCTATATGCATATATATACATTGGTATATATATATATATATATATACACACACACACACACACACACACAGAAATACATATATGTATGCATATATATGTATGTATGTATGAATGTATATATATGTATGCATATATATGTATGTATGCATAGGTATGTATGTATGAATATATATATGCATGTATATATATATATATATATATATATATATATATATATATATGTATGCATGATGATGATGATATATATATATATATATATATATATATATATATATATATATACATATACATATATATGTATGCATGATGATATATATATATATGGTTGGTATTATGTTAAACTGCTGTATGTCTAAATTTGTCCAAATCCATTTTTTAAAATATTTATTTTTGCTTGCAATAGCCGGTTCATTTGGTCAAACTATCATATCTCCAGCTACTACACAGACCAAGATATCAAAAATTGTCAAAGTGTAGTACAAGTGTAGTTTTGCTATGGAATGTTGAAACTATTTTTATGTTTTCAGAAAGAACAATGTTTTAGACTTACATTTTTACATAATAGCAACGATATATATATACATGTATGTATGTATATATATATATATATATATATATATATATATGCATATATATATATATGCATGTATATATATATATTTGCTTGAAGAGATGAATGCATGAACATGATCTACCCAATGTCTATGAATACTACAAACTGCACTGTAATCATGCCAGAAATACAGACTATGGTCTTAAGAAACATGTGACTTGTGGAAATACTGGCTGATGTCTGTCGATTTTATATCCTCTCCGTTTTCTTATTTGCCATATAAATCATGAGTAAATTACTGTTTTACCCTTGCCCAAATATAATACTCAATTGCGAGATTGCCATGCAATAACTAACACTTGACTATGAATAATTGGGTACACTACCAGCAGTATATTGGATAGGTACTATCCCTTAGTTGGTTTCTCAACCTCTAACTCACACAGAAATATACATATATGCTGGGTATTAATGCATATATCCAAAAAGAAGCTCACTCAAAAACATTAGAGCAGTAATATCAAGACGATTGCTTGTTATGGCCAGAGGCATACATATATATATATATATATATATATATGAAGAACTTCTTTCAATTTCCATCTACCAAATCCTCTCACAAGGGCTATAGCAGAAGACACTGCTCCAGGGTCTCATGAAATAAGACTGAACCTGAAATTATGTAGCTGTGCAGCAACCGTCTTAACCACACACCCACATGAACTTTCATGTATATATATATATATATATATATATGTGTGTGTGTGTGTGTGTGTGCGCGCATTATATATGTATATTTATGCACATATATGTATGTGTATAAACGTGTGTGTGTGTATTCATGTTATAAATACACACTCATACAGAAACATATAGAAACACAGACGTACACAAACGCCAATTACAGTGTATGAAACTAGTGTAGAGCAAGTGCAAATAGAAAGATATAATAAGGGCATAAAACTGTGAGGCAAGTCAGTCAACTACAAATTGATTACTTAATAAATTAATCAGTTAGTTAATTGATCATAAAATAGAACACAGTTATCTGTGCACCTGATTTATTGGCAAAGTGCCCATCCTAACATACACCATATATATGCATAATATGCATATAAATGTACATATGTAGATGTTTGTGTTTGTTACATATATATATCATATATATATATACATACATACATACATATATATATATATATATATATATATATATATTCATCCACATTGAGAATTAATCCATACATATCAAAAAGTAGTTCTACACACATTTTTTATAATTAATAGCTTAATTTTAAGTGAGAACTCGATTTATAGTTAAGGTTAATTAAGTGCTCGATTAATAACAGGTTGTAAAAGTCCATGTTAGTACAGTACAATAAATCCAAGAGGGGTTGACTTGCATGTGTATACATAATTGTGAAAATGAAGCGGAAAAGAACCACATATTTAGCAGAAAAGCATAAATTTCATATGAAGTTCATACTTTAATTGTGATGATTTGGGTAAACACAGTTTCTAAATTACTTTAAATAAAATTAATCAAAATTATGTATCACAACTATGCAATTATAGCTTTGCTAGTGTTTATCTTAATGAAACAGCAGTAGAGCAGAAATGAAATATAAACTATAGATAAAATTTATGTTTTCCAGCTTTATGCTAGGCACATTTGTGTGGTAAGAACTTTGCTTCTCAACCACATGATTTCAGGTTCAGTCTTCTGCTATAGCCTCAGGCCAACCTTGTGAGTGGATTTGGTAGACAGAAACTGAAAGAAGCCTATTGTATATTGTGCATGTATACTTTTTGTTTGTGTTTGTTCCCAACCACTGCTTGACAACTGGTGTTGGTTTGTTGCATCCCTGTAACTTAGCATTATAGACTGATAGAATAAGTACAAGGCTTTAGAAAAATAATTACTGGGGTCATTTTGTTCGACTAAAATTCTCAAATGGTTGCAGTCTAATGACTGACAGAAATAAAAGATAAAAGAGATATATGTATGCTGAAAGCCAGTTCTAAACCTTTGAAATACAAATCAGGTTCAATGGTATTCCTCAACTTTCCAATTATTTGCCAGTACTGTAATCTTTAACTTCTAAGTACCTGAACAGTTAAATTCTGAAGTTTACTGACCCTCTCATATCTTCTTTTGCATTTTCGTCATACTTCAACACAACCATTATTTCTTCCCCATAATTCTTCTTACACAGCCCTTCTGCAGCAGCTGTCAGTCCCTGATTCATTAACTGATTGATTGAAGATTTGTGAGGAACCAATTTGTTGTTTAACTTTACTATCTCTTTTAACTAATCTCTCAGCATTGTCAAAAAAGCATGTGAATGTTTAAATTATGAAGAGAAATCTTCTAAAAAAAAAAGATCTGTCCCAAAGCTGATAAGAGACAAAAATGGTTGAACTTCAAATCAGAAAATATCAAGTAAACCCAGCACATTTTGACCTGGTGAATATTATAGGTAACTGATTTGTAATATTTTTGAGGGAGAGG
Source organism: Octopus bimaculoides (assembly GCF_046866305.1). Classification (NCBI taxonomy): domain Eukaryota; kingdom Metazoa; phylum Mollusca; class Cephalopoda; order Octopoda; family Octopodidae; genus Octopus; species Octopus bimaculoides. The sequence goes on along the minus strand of NC_142930.1, from coordinate 101,583,166 downwards.
TTTATGTGATTTTTTTTTTTACCCCATGAGCTTCAAACAATGCAAGCCATCAGGATTTGCCAGTAATACAGCAGAAATTCAGTTCCTTTTTTAATCTTGTCACCTTAGCTTCCTTACTTGGAAGTTCATAGTATTTCAGACACAGCTTCATAGGACAAACCAGTTTCATCAGCATTTAACTATCTGATAAGATCAGGCCTCCATTTATAAATTTTCTTTGCAAAGGATCTCCACTCAAAGATTTGCCTGGGGCTTTTTTGTTTACATTATCAGGCATTTTCTTTAAAAGGCCACAGGCACCCATCAATTACCTTAACATTAAGTGCCAGGAGTTATTATAGTTTAACATACAGATGTCAACTTGAGGCATTATATATTCACACTGCAAAATCTCTCTTGAACATACTGTTAGCTTCTTCTAAGTTTTCTTCTTCCCCATCCAATTTTCTACTACAAACTGCAGAGCCAAATTTACTACTACTAACAATAGGTGGTATCAAAAGGTTCCCAGACTAGTTACGTTTAATAAAAATAACTTATTTACCTAAGTTTTAACATAATCTCCTTCATAATAATCACCTTGCACAGCAATACACCAGTCCCAGTGTTCCTGCCAGTTTTAGAATCTGGCCTGGAAGTCATTTTCCATTAGTGAGTCGAGGACATTCTGTGATTCAGTCTGGATCTTGACATCAGTGTTAAAACAGTGACCTCTCAGCTGCATTTTCATCTTGGGAAGAGATGGAAGTCTGCAAGTGCTAAATCTGGCAAATAGGGTTGTTTGTGGTGACAGACTTACAAATGAAGAGAGCTCAGAGAAGAATCCAATTCTCTGTGCTCCACAGATCCATCCGTTTTTGCCAAATGTTCTCCCTCAAATGCTTCAAAATGTCGCAGCAGAACTCTCAATTGATAGTCTGGCCCTGGAGGATAAATTCTTGATGCACAATGCCACATTTCCAGTGGTGATGCTTGTGACAGGTTTCTCAGTCACTCATCATCTTCCTGGAACATTGTTCTGCTTTGGAAGTGTCCGTGCCACTCAAAACATTCATATAACCCATTTTCTCATTGCCATAAGCTTGCTGAAGCATGCTAAATGTCTCTGTAGTAGGCTTTCCAAGTTTAAGGCAAAATTTCACGTTGGCTCTTTACTCTTGTCCTTGACAAAATCAAAGACTACTGCATACACATGATCACAAAAACACAAATTTCACAACTTACAAAGTAAATACAGCAATGTCACTTGGCACACTGCCTCGCGAAGGTCACTGCTAGCTCTCATTGTGCACACAACTGTGTTCTATCATGTGATGGCATGCTGCAGAACTAGGCTGGGAATTTTTGATACCACCTTGCAATATATTAGTGGGCTGAAGAAAACATGAAATTCAGTGCAGAAAAATTTCAAGCACCCCACCATCAGCTCACAAACATAAGAATTGGGGTATTGTGATCCTAAAGTCACAATCAGTGAGTGATCTTGGAAGCCAGATGAGTAATGATGCATCACTGAGAAAAGATAACTGGCAAACAGGATTCTCAGTTCATTTAGAACAAGATTAAAGGAAAACCTGTTGATTCTGCGCAGAACATTTGTTTTCAGTAGCCTGGACATCCCAATTATGGTTTCTACATAGCACCAAATTAATAGCAGAGCTCAAGGCAATCCAACAGTGTTACACTAAGAAGATTGCCTCAGTGCAACAGTTGAGCTACTGGGAGAGGGTAAAACAACTCAGGCTCTATTCCCTGGAGTGAAGACATGAAAGCTGGATAGTGATGTTTATAAAGAAGATCTGAAAGAGCTAGCTCCTAACTTTAGTATTGAACACTATATCAATCACCACACTGGACACCCTTACATATTACCAAACGTATAATCAATCTAGATTAAGGATCTGTTATAATAGCTTAGAATTCACCTGCTTCTTCAATGCTTTAGTAAGCATCCGTGTTTCAGCCCTGTGTAGAACAGACTCCACTGTTGCCAGAAACAACCTCACTTTCAATTTCCTTGCTAACTGTGAACTCCATGGCATGTGCTCCAGGCAAGAGCTTTCCTTGCTATGATGTCTTTTTCAGTACTTTGTGTCCATGCACCAAGGTATTTGAAATTTTCAACTACCTTCAGTGACTTACCTTCTCTCACTGACATAGGCATTTCGTGATTGAATACTTGCAGCTCTGTTTTGTTTACTTTACAGCACAATCCTACCTTCCCTGATTCCTACTCTAATCTGCTCAGCACCTCATGTGCCTCATTTGTCCTCTCTGTTAGTATTGCCAGGTCATCAGCATAGTCTAGGTCAGTTACTGTTACTGCTTGATGCAGTCTACTTCTTTGCCTATGCAGTTTGAATCCCAGTTCTTCTTCCTTGCCCTTGTACATTCTACACATTACATAGTCCAGAACGATGGTGAAGAGATAAGGTGCTAGTGTGTCGTCTTGTAATATTCTGGCTTTGACTTCAAAGTATTCCGCCTCTCCATCAGGAGTGATCACTTTTGCTCTGGTGTCCTCATAAAGCTTACTTATTGTTCTCAGAATTCTTGGTGGAATATCATATGCTTTAAGTATCTTAATCATCATTCCTGTATGTACTGAATCAAAAGCCTTTTTAAAGTCTACATAGATAATGACAGCCTTCCTGTTATGGCTCTTAACTCCTTCTATCAGTCTTCTAAGTGCAACAATGTGAGATGTTGTTGACCATCTTGATCTGAATTCATTTTGATCTGGTCACAATTGTTTGTCTATCTTATGTTGTATTCAGTTAAGTGTTGTCTTGTTGATCGTTTTTGCAACAATGGAAGACAGACTGATTCCTCTGTAATTCTCAATATCACTTAGATCTCCATTTTTGGGTAGTGTTAGCAAGTCTATCTCAGACCATTGTTCTGGCTTCACATTGTCATTTAATAGTTTGCTTGCAAATTCAAGGATGATGTCGTCTAAATGACACTCAATGTCTCCTGCAAGAGTCATACAACAAATGCCAGTTTATACCGGGGACTACCAAAGGTAACATTGACGATACAGCATAGAAGAATGAGGCTAGCTAGACACTGCATCAGACACACCGATGAAATTGCTAACAAGCTAGTGCTCTGGCAACCAACAGAAGGAAGAACCAAGAGGTGAAGAGGAAGACAACCTATATGGACAACTTACTGGAAGATACTGGTATAGAAGGGGTACAGGAGCTGAGGACCATTATGGAAGATCGAGGGGAATGGGGGAAAACATGTGGAAACAGTTTTGGGGCATCCTATGAGACGACCTGGATGAGATAGATGATAGAATTCAATGGCCCATAACTTTTCAGTACCATGCTGGAAAATTTCAGAGATTTATGAAATGTAGATGTGGATGTCTTCAAAAGGCTGTAGATATCTTTTTATCTGAGAAATCAGATGAATCTATGTCATGGCAAGAAATGCAAATAAGGGTGGCAATGGCCAACTTTCCTATTCGTCAGAATCAAATATGGAATAGGGAGTCAGGTAGTGAAAGGAAATAAACTAACAATCATACCAATGGTGGTGCTCCAGCATGGCCACAGCCTCTGATTGAAACAAGTAAAAGTAAATATGTGTGTGTGAGAGTGTGTGTGTTTATACACACACAAATATTACATAGAAAAGGGTAAATGGAGACTTATATGAATGAGAAAATTTTAGATTATCTTTTGGAGTAAATATTACAAGTAAAATAAACAGAAAGAAATTGTTCATTTCCTCTGTTGAACTGTATTGTGTTAAAATTCACTTTTAAGTTAAAGTATTTCACTAAGTTGACAACATTTATAGTTTGGTTGTAACTCTAAAATGATATAATGTTTAATAAGTTTATTGTAAATATTAATAAACATAACTTAAACTGCATTATTCTACTTCTATGGTGATACTGGGAAGAACATATCAGCATTGATAAACAAGAAATAACACATTACCTGTAATTTTCAACAAATATGAGATAGAGACAAAAATCTAAATTCTATCAGGACTCTACCATTCTATAAGAGAATATGTGGGTAATAAAACATTAATTTTCGAGTACACTTTCTTGATAGCTACCAAAATTCTTTTATCATTTAATCTGTAAAAGGTTATTGGTTCCCATTAAAATGTCCTTTATTTGAAGTATAACATGTACTGTTTCAAGAAATTAAGTGAGTTTCACTGGATTGACATTTTTCTTCAATTTCATTTCTTTGAATTAGTTTGAGTCTTCAGATCAACCAATGAAAATACTGTGTTCTGTAATAATAATTAACAGTATTTTATTGAAGAATGCATAAAGCTTGGCTAACTGCCAATGAAACATCGATGCTGCAGCATTAAGTATTTCTTAGCTTTTCAAAGTAAAGCCATCATTACTTTCCATTCTGTTTTGCTGCTTTCCTGTCAAATTGGCAAAGAAATAGTAAAATCATAAACTACAGCAATTAAAACAGTTTCAACCATTTAATGCAGGTAGTAAAGAACAAACTAACTAATTCCATTATATGAAGTTGACTTGTTTTAAGACCATTGGCTTAAATACTTCACAAGGAATAGGTTAATTCTTTTTATTCTTGAGTCTAAATTAAAATTATCACAACAGATTTTAATTTGTCTTGTTTGAGCTGATTTTATCATTGTTTTCGAGTTGCTTTGATATTTTCTTTCAATGAAAGAGAAATTCAATCACAAAATTTTATCTATGCCGTACCCACTCTTTCCTTCTTTGCTTTTTTTTTTTTTCGTCTCTATGGCCAGTTATTCAGTTTTAGAATAAATTTCTCTAGTTTGAAATTACTGAAGTTCTAATAACATATCATAGAAAAATAAAAAATGTAGTTCCTAGTAGTAACAAAAGTTACATATAAACTGTAGTCCACCAGAAAGTATTGCACTAGAGATTGTTCTATTTCAATATTTATAAACAGAAATGTTAACTGAAGAATAATACCTTTAATTAAGCTTAAATATCAAAATTCTTGGTACTAACTACTTGACCTTTTCAATAGAACAAGAAATATTCATATTAAAATTTTTTCTGTTTGCAGCCATATTCTTAGAACTTCTTGTATGTCATACATTAACATAGATTAGTACCTTAATGTTTCAAGGAAACAGTAATTACTATAGCAAAAATGTATCTGTTCATTTTAACCCTCCATTGCTATGGTGGGTTATTAAAACACTATTAGCACAGTGGAGTGTAATTTACCCCAGGTATTTTATTTTATTTTTTTACAATTATTTATTAAGATTTTCTGTACACATTGTCTCTCAAAAGACATTTCAATCTTACAGAAAGAAAATCTCATGTATTGGACAATTGAAATAGGAATGAAAAACTATCAAGACAGGCAAACAAAAAAGAACAGACATTTATTTTAGTAAACCATTTGGTGTTTACTATCTAGTCTTTGTCACTACTTACATTCTCATCATCCTCATCATCCTCACCATGACAGTGAACACAAACCATGGAGGAATGATCCAAGCACATGGGTTTCAAACACCTTTTACATCTATTAATTGTTTCTTGATCTGTTGATCTGGGGCACAATGTGCATCTTTGTTGAGAACTTTCCTGACAGTGCTTCGGAAGTAATTCCGCCAAAGCCATCATAATTAGATATTATATAAACAAGAACACAAATACATATTATGTTGTGTATGCCACAACTGAACCTTAGGACACATACAGAAGATAAAAAAGAAAATATACGCTTTAGAAAAATTACCTATAAGAAAAGTGTGAAGGGATTTGCTACACTCCAAGATGCAATTACTGTATGTATACTCCCTCTCTTTGCCAACAGCAGATTGAGAAACCTGGTGTATCAATTCAGTGGGCATTGGCAGGAAATTACATAGGAGGATACTTGTTTCATTGTAAGATATTTGTAAACAAACATCACTTGGGGTAAGCTACATCCCACTTCACTAAAAGAAAGTTAAATTTGTTCTGACAGATTTGAACTTGAATACCAAATTTTTATTGTTTTTGTCATCAGAGAACATCTCCTTTTAGACAATGAATGTTCATAGAAGTGTACTTCATAGATACCAAGAGATCCTGAGACACCATGGTGTTTCATCCTTATTATGTGTCTCTCAGTCAAAGCTACCCTTGACTGGTAACAGATGTACAGGCTCTTGTCTGTAAAAATTAGCTGAAGCAGTGTATATGTTGGCATACATATTTACTAGCACATTTTTCTCAATACAAATTCGCACAAAATTGAAATCCATTTTGTATGTGTGTAAATTTATGTCAAGTCAAAGGGAAAATGCTTAATATTTCTTTATATAATGTTTATGAAAGTAAACTAGACCAGTATGGTTTGTAGCCTCCTATTTTGAGTTTCAATCCAAACAAAGTCAGCATTAATTCCTATCTTCCAATAAGTTACTGAATTCAACAAAATTAACTGAGTCAAATAAAAATCATTATATATATATATATATATATATATATATATATATATATATATATATATATAATTATATAGATATATAGTGACAAGAATGGATGAGGATAGCTGTATGAAAAAGTGCCACACCCTAGCAGTTGAGGGAACCTGTGGAAGAGGTAGACCCAGGAAGACCTGGGATGACGTGGTGAAGCACGACCTTCAATCTTGAGGCCTCACCGAGGCAATGACTAGTGACCGGGACCTTTGGAAATATGCAGTACGTGAGAAGACCCGGCAAGCCAAGTGAGAGCATAATCTGTGGCCTCTGCCAGAAGTGTAGCCAGCTCACTTATTCATATCTTTACTTCATTGGACACTAAACTCTGCTTGTGAAGACCTGTTGGGACAACTGAAATCGAAATCGAAATTGAACCATATTCGATGACTGGCACCTGCGCCAGTGAAGCACTAACAGCACTGTCCGAGCATGTTCATTGCCAGAGCAGCTGTCTGGCTTCCATGCTAGTGGCCCGCAAATAGCACCATTTGAGCATAATCGTTACCAGCGTCGCCTTCTAACACTTGTGCTGGTGGCATGTTAGAAAATCATTTGAGCGAGGTTGTTGCCAGTGCTGCTGGACTGGCTCCCATGTGGGTGGCATGTAAAAAAACATCTTTTTGAGTGAGGCCCTTGCCAGTACTGTGTGACTGGCCCTCGTGCTGGTGGCACGTAAAAGCACCCACTACACTCTCGGAGTGGTTGGCATTAGGAAAGGCATCCAGCTGTAGAAACTCTGCCAGATCAGATTGGAGCCTTGTGCAGCCTTCTGGCTTGACAGTCCTCAGTCAAATCGTCCAACCCATGCTAGCATGGAAAGCAGACGCTAAACAATGATGATGATGATAATTATATATATATATATATATATATATATATATATATATATATATATATATATATATATATATATATATATATATAAAGGTGCATGCTTAGTGGTTTGTGTGTTGCACTTATGATTGCGAGATCATGGTTTTGATTCCCAGACTGGGTATTGCATTGTCTTCTTGAGCAAAACACTTCATTTCGCATTGCTCTGCTATCATTTCATCATGTGACATGTCATGCACCTGGACAAGGAATGTCGATTTGATGGAGAGAGTGAGTTTATATGAACACAAATATTTGATCACTATAAGCAAATCAACTTTGTGGTTGTTCAGCAAGAAATTTCAGAACACTCAGATATCATCTAACAACAGAAGAGTTCATGATAATTGTATGTATATTTGTATGTCTGTATATAATTGCCAGCCTTAACACTGACTCTGTCTCTGTCTCTCTCCCCTTGTTCTGTATTTTATATTTGTACAAGAGAAGGAGTTGGAGCTGGAAGCTACATAAGTATATTGATAACTCATAAAAATCCATAGCTTTTCTAATATTTATTGATAATTGAATTTATTTCCTTATTATATGTCTGCAAAACAACATTTAAGCTTAATCACTACTTACTGTATGCGATCAACTTTCACAAACAAACTTCAAGTCAAAACTTACAGTGTGTCTAGATTTCATGATTACACAATGATAACATTGATTTCCTTAGAAAATTGATAATGCTAATTTTCATTTTTTTTTTCCCTTCCACAGCTTTGCTATTAACAGTTAAGGTTCTTCCACAGCTCTTTGTTAATGATGTTTGGAAAATATATTGTTCAATGAAACATTCTTTTAAAGTGCTTTATATAAGGAATGAAATCATCATGTTTATTGGTGAAAAACAATACTATTAAATCTGTACAATACTTTACATAAGTATCTGACTAGACATGTTACAATCTGCCCTCAAATATGTACTTGGATACTTGCATAAACTATTGTAAGGATTTAATAATATTGCTACCTACACTTATGTGTGTGTGTAATATGTGTATGTATATATATATATATATATATATATATATATATATATATATATATATATATATGATTGTTTACTAATATTTTTGCATGTAAAATAATAAGTATACACACTGTGTGCATTTGCACTTATATATCCAACCCATGCCAGCATGAAAACTGCAAAAAAAAAATGAACATTAAATAATTATGTGTGTATATATATATATATATATATATATATATATATATATATATATATACATATATATATCTTAGCTTGTACTTATCCTATGGACAGTGAAAATGAAATGGTAACTGAAATTATGATTTCATGCTTTAAATCAGTGGTTCTCAACTAAGGTCCATATGACTCTTGGGGGTCCATATAAGGTTTTGTTGCTAAAATCTATGCGCAGTTAATTGATTATACTTCTAGAATACACAAAATATGTTAACAATTTTTTTATGCAATTCAAAATAATATTTAATTATAAAAAATATAATAGGATTTTTGAAAAACATCATATGGCTATGAGGCTCGACCTGAGTAAAATGGGAGTCAAAGGAGACCCCTACGTGAAAATGGGTTGAGAACCACTGCTTTAAATGAATATTCAAATGATTATGCCACATTAACTAAATCCCATTGATTTTGGTTTTATATTTGTACATACAATATCATGTATGTCTAAGTACATACATATGTGTATCTATGCATATCAGCATGAGCATATATATGTGTGTGTGTGTATACCTAGATTTCCTATATGTATATGTATGAATGTGTATTTATATATACATATTATTCAGAAATGTAAGATAAACTTACTAATGTTTTACTTTTCCTCTACTATGGTCCCTTTCTCACTTCTTTAAGTTTACCCTTCTCTTCTTCTTCTACCCCATCCCCCATTGTCCCTTTCTTTCATTTCTTTATTCCTTATCACTATTCTATATCACTCTCTAGCTTTTCTCCCTCAGAAATCTAATACACACATTCTTGCTTATTGTAAAACTTTAGATAATGATAACTGTCTACAGAAAAAAAAAATTCTTTACTATCATCTATATCTATTCATGAAATTAAATTTTGGGTGATTAATTTTGAGATGTATATAGGAAAGATGTTCCACTTCAACCATAGGTGTAAATATGAAGTGGTTGTGTGGTAAGTAGCTTGCTTACCAACCACATGGTTCTGGGTTCAGTCCCACTGCGTGGCACCTTGGGCAAGTGTCTTCTACTATAGCCTCGGGCCGACCAAAGCCTTGTGAGTGGATTTGGTAGACGGAAACTGAAAGAAGCCCGTCGTATATATGTATATATATGTATGTGTATGTGTTTCTGTGTCTGTGTTTGTCCCCCCAACATCGCTCGACAACCGATGCTGGTGTGTTTACATCCCCGTAACTTAGCAGTTCGGCAAAAGAGACCGATAGAATAAGTACTAGGCTTCCAAAGAATAAGTCCTGGGGTCGATTTCCTCGACTAAAGGCGGTGCTCCAGCATGGCCGCAGTCAAATGACTGAAACAAGTAAAAGAGTAAAAGAGTATGTATATTTTTCTATAGAGTGTTTATTCAATATACTTCTCCATAACCTATGGATGATACTGTGTATTTTGAAAGGAGTTTGGGGAAAACATAATGCATGAACAAATCTAAAGAAAACAAAAATAGGCTCTTTAGAATAAAATAATACTGATTTTTTTCAAGTTCATCAAAACAGAATATTTGTTCCAAAGTGTAGCTACAATCTGTGCCACTTACCAAAAGCAAAGCAGAAAAAATCCAGTTATTAAGGCAAACTGTGATGTAAAAAGTATTTATTTTCTATCCATTGGTGAGCTAAAATATACACAAAATTTTGCTATCCCTCATCAAATTTTCTCCCTCAAAAATGTAATGTAAAAACTTTATCTTGCTTATCGGGTTTATATTAGTAAAATGACAACTGTCTAGTAGATTCAATTGGTATTTTGCCTGCTATAGCACACATACGTACATACAAACTTGTGTGTATGCATACATACAAGTTTGTATGTATGTATATATAAGCTTGTATGTGTATATAAATATATGTATATATGAGTATAAATATTACTAAGTTAATATATATATGTGTGTGTGTGTGCATGTATGTGTGTAAGTATATGTGTGTATACATACCTACATATATATGTATATATGCAGGTGTGTGTGTATATATGTATATGTAGGTGTGTGTGTGTATATATATATAGATATATATATACTCTTTTACTTGTTTCAGTCATCTGACTGCAGCCATGCTGGAGCACCGCCTTTAGTCGAGCAAATCGACCCTAGGACTTGTAAGCCTAGTACTTATTCTTTCGGTCTGTTTTACCGAACCGCTAAGTTACGGGGACGTAAACACACCAGCATCAGTTGTCAAGTGATTTGGTGGGGGACAGACAAATAAACATATACATATATGTATATATATACATATATATGACGGGCTTCTTTCAGTTTTTGTCTACCAAATCCACTCACAAGACTTTGGTTGGCCCGAGGCTATAGAAAAAGACACTTACCCAAGGTGCCATGCAGTGGGACTGAACCTGAAACCATGTGGTTGGTAATCAAGCTACTTGTCACACAGCCACTCCTGCACCTATATATATATATATATATATATATATATCCCATGGTGGTGCCCCAACATGATTGCAGCCTTTGAGCTGAAACTAGTTGAAGTATTAGTGTTATACATATATATGTGTATATGTAGGTGTGTGTGTGTGTATGTATACACACACACAGGTATGCATATGTATATCATTAATCAGTGTTTACTGAGAGCTGTCATTAGTTTTAAATTAAGTTTGCCTACTTTGTTCAAAGATTTTATTTTGGGTGGAGAGATAAATTCTAAAATATAATGAAAATTAATTTTTGCAAAATAGAATGATGCATTATAAATTATATAATAACATAATGGTTTCTGGGTACTATTGACTTCATGCTCCTATTTTTTTCCCATTATTGGAAATATTGATGATGACTTTAATGACAGTTTTGCTTCATTATTTTAATTACATTTTTACCTTCTTTATTTACAAAATTGTTGCTGAATTTTATGATTCACATGCAAAACTTTATATCATTATGCGAATTTTTGATGTTACAAGTAATTTATTAAATAGAAATCCTACATCTCAAAGTGTCTCCATCAAATTCCTGATTGAACAATATTTTCCAAGAAATATAAATTGTTAAAAATGTCAGTTATTTTTTGTTTCCATGCAATTTTGATAAACATATGGAGCAACTTTGGAACTTTACTCTTGTCACCATAGGTAATACCAGGAAATATGGCATACATACAATAATTATAATTTAGATTTTATCATATTTCTTGGAGCTTATTCAAAATGATGAAATAAATATTAATTTTCATAAGAAAAATATTTATTACCTTAAAATAAAGAAAACATTCAAGAAGTTTTAAAAGATTGGTTACAAAATTACTTTCCCTGTCGATTTTATGCTATGGAAATTCACACACACAAATGCTTTTTTCTCTCTCTTACATATATGTGTTGTACAGTGGATTCTCCTGTCGATTTTGGTGTATGACAGTCCAACAGCCAGTTCATAGACTACCCACACCAATGATTTGTCTTTGGTAGTGAAGGCTTATGCAGGACCAGCCACACATTTCAGAAATATTCTGAAATTTTGGGGGAGGGGGTGTAATCGATTAGATAAACCCCAGTATGCAACTGGTACTTAATTTATCAACCCCGAAAGAATGAAAGGCAAAGTTAACTTTGACGGAATTTGAACTCAGAACATAAAGACAGATGAAATACCGCTAAGCATTTCGCCCAGCGTGCTAATGTTTCTGCCAGCTCACCGCCTTACATTTCAGAAATATTGATAGTAAAATGCCGGTGCAAATGTTTGCCAGAAATTCAATGAACAACATAGCTCAGACTTTTCTTTTAGAGTTCTCCATCTCCTAACTTAATTTCTTTCACCATGGCTTAGAGTCCAAACCAGAAATTTCTTAGTTCTCACATATTGGAAAAACTCAACAGGCATCTCATGCCATTTATTCCCTATGCCATTGTGGTTATTTGCCTCTTCAGTGATAGGTGTCCATAGGGCATTTTGATGCAAATCTACAAGGGTTCTTCTGAGGAACGCTTTATGGCATTATGTTAACACTGAACAAATGGAAAACAATATACTATGATGAAAGATAGAGTGAAAGGGAAAAAGAGGTAAATGGAGAGAGGAAGAAGAGGAATAGAATGATTCAGCGGGAAAAGAAAGATAATACAAAGAAGGTATGTTCAGGATAATAAGGGTATCGACTTTGGGTAGATTTTAAGGTAAAAATCATGTAAGTGCCTTAGAATTTAGATTTCAGCTTTGTTTGTGTACAGAATGTTCTTACATTCCAAAAAACTATTATTTAGCATTGTAAAAAGACAGTATTTGTTATAAGGGGTCTCTTAGCTTAATGGTACTGAGTGCTGAGCTGGAATTTGTGAGGTACAAGTTTGATGCTCTGTGGAGACTTACAGGCCACTTTTTTCCCCGTCTTAGGGTATTTATCTGATTTTCAAAGCTGTCTTCATAGCCACCCTGCATTCAAGAATTCATTTATTTTCTGTTGAACACAGACTCACACAGCTCCTCTAAGTTTGTTTACACAATATTTGCAATATATCAACTTGTACAGCAGTCATACCTTGTGAGTAGTATAGCAGTATTATCATGAATTGTTACAAAGGCATACACACACACACACGCGCACAATATGGTTGGTGGAAATAAGTAGAGTCATTTAGTATATTGATATATTTTATTATGTGGGTATACAGGTTGTACATGAGGGAGTCATACCCAATGACTGATGTAGCAGCATCGTAGTCAACTGCTATAAAGGTGATGCCTTAGACAGGTATATTTACAGATGTATCAAATTCTTAGATCAGGCGATGAAAGTTACAGAGAGGGCCATAGCTCAACTAATTAGGACGAGAGTTAGTCTAGGTGAGATGCAGTTTGGTTTTGTGCCAGGGAGAAGCACCACTGATGCCATATTTCTAGTAAGGCAGCTGCAGAAGTACTTAGCCAAAGATAAACCTTTGTACTTGGCTTTGAGTTGACATGGAGAATGCCTTTGATAGGGTCCCATGATCCCTTATTTGGTGGTCAATATGGAAACTAAGGATAGACAAGTGGTTAGTGAGAGCTGTACAAGCCATGTACAGGGATGCCATCAGTAAGTTGAGGATTGGCAACAAGTATAGCAATGAATTCAAGGTACAAGTTGGGGTTCACCAAGAATCAGTCCTCAGCCCCCTCCTGTTTATCATAGTCCTCCTGGCAATAACAAAGGAATTTAAGTTGGGCTGCTCATGAGAGCTCCTCTGTGCTGATGATCTTGTTCTCATAACCAGATCACTTCCAGAACTAGAGAAGAAATTTCAGGTGTGGAGGTGATGACAAATCAACAGGCCTTAGAGTAAATCTAACAAAAACCAAAGTCTTAGTAAGTAGGAAAGTGGACAAATCATAAATCCCCTCTGGTAGACAGCTTTGCTCAATCTGTAGAAATGGCCTAGGCAGAAACTCTATAAGGTGTACCAAGTGTAAGCTTTGGACACATAGGAGGTAGAACAATATCAGAGGAAGGTTATCTGGGAAAATAGTCTTTATGTGTGGAAGGTGCACAGGTACAATAAACGCTACAAATGTACAGAAAATAGACTCCATCAAATGCCAGATGGAAAAGCTAGAGGTAGTTGATGGCTTCCATTATCTAAGTGACCAAGTCAGTAGTGGAGGTGGATGCTCCGAGAGTGTAGCTATGAGAATAGGAATAGGCTGAGCGAAGTTCAGAGAGCTTCTACTTCTGTTGGTTACAAAGGACTTCTCTCTCAGAATGTAAGGTAGACTGTATGATGCCTGTGTATGAACAGCTATGCTACACAGCAGTGAAACATGGGCTGTGACCACTGAGGAAATGTGTAGGCTTGTAAGAAATGAAGCTAGCATGCTTCGCTGGATGTACAATGTCAGTGTGCATGTACAACAGAATGTAAGCGTCTTGAGAGAAAAGTTGGGCATAAGAGGTATTAGATGTGGTGAGCAAGAGAGACAACTGCGTTGGTATGGTCATGTGATGTATATGGACGAGGACATTTGTGTAAAGAAGTGCTGATCTCTAACTGTGAAGGGAACCTGTGAAAGTGGTAGACCCAGGAAGACATGGAATGAGGTGGTGAAGCATGCTCTTCAAACATTAGGCCTTATGGAGGTGATGACAAATGACTGAGACCTTTGGAAATATGCTGTGTGTGAGAATACTCATCAGGCCAAGAGAAATCATAGTTGTGGCCATGCCGATATCATGTGAATGGTACCTGTGCAACATAGTCATGGTCACTGCCGGTGCCATGTAAACAACACTCATGCATCATAATCATGGTCATTGATGGTACCATGTAAATGGCCCCTGTGAATCGCCTATGCAAATGGCATCCATACACTGTAGTTGTGGTTATTGATGGTGCCATGTTAATGGCTCCTGAGAATCATGGTTGTTGGCAGTGCCATGTAGATGGCACCCATGAGTCGTGGTCATTATCAGTGCCATGTAAATAGCACCCATGAATCAGAGTCGTGGTCACTGCCAGTGCCATTTAAATGGTACCCATACATCGTAGTCATAGTCGTTGCCAGTGCCATGTACATGACACCTGTGAATCATAGTTGTGGTCAAATTGCACCTGTGCATCATAATAGTGGTCATTGCTGGTGCCATGCACACAGCATCCATGAATCATAGTAGTAGCTGTTGCCAGTGTCATGTAAATGGTACCCATGCCAGTGGCACAGAAAAGTACCCATTATACTCCTGGAGTGGTTGGCATTACGAAGGGTATCAAGTTGTAGAAACCATGCCAAATCAGAGTGGAACCTGGTGCAGTTCTCTGGCTCATCAGCTCCAGTCAAACCAGCTAACCCATGCCAGTATGGAGGGTGGAAATTAAATGATGATGATGGTATAGGGTAGCTAAGCTACTTTCAGTTTATATTCCAGTTCTGCATGTTATAAAATGTTTCAGTTCAGTTATTCTGAATAACTAATGACCATATAAGGATGTGTTAAGAACTTTGAAAAGTTATTGTATGTATGTCATATACTTGCCTGAACAGGAGCAAAACTTTGGACTTTCTGTTAATAATAAACTACTTTCCTGGAAACTACTCCCTGTCGAAGGTAGAACAATTGGCTATTGTAAATATGCTATTTGAAATTAAGACTCAGTGCTCATTGTGGAAACACTTTTGACTATAGTTCAGCCCATTTGGGAAAGATTTGAAGCTAACCTACAAGTGATCTGAATTAAATATCTGTCACAAGATCAGATGCTTAAAAATTTCGGGACTAATTTTGGAATATAGTGGCAGGGTAATACATATTCCAGTTTCAAAGAAAATGTTTTCTCTGAGATTGCAGTCCATTACTCTACAATATTGTGTATCGTGGATCAATATATTTTTGTACACTTTTCATCCCAGTTTCTGTAGAAAATATTTTTTACAATGAAGTGTTGTTTCATTTGACAGTATCAGAGCAACTTGTTAGTCAAATAAGTGAGCTTTTACAAGGTTGCTTACAAGTTAAATGAAGATATTTGAGGCTTCATCAACTGTGTTTGTTGTACAGTAAATTATATTACTTTTCTTCTAAGACAGTGCCAATAACTTTTTCTTTCAGAAGACTTCCTTTTATTAACTCTTGCTTTTAGGCAACTTTGTTCTTTTATCTTTGCTCAATATTTCATATTAGTCTTTTGGCAATATTGGGTTTACAACTATAGCTCATCTTGACTTCATTGAACAACACATGATATTCATATTTGCTCAGTAATTGTCTCTTGTTCTATTGCTCATAGAATTCATACTAAATGGTAAATAAAACCTAATAATGTTTCACTCTCTATTTTGTGTGTGATAGTTATTTATGACTTAATTAAACACTGCAACTTATTCATGCAGACTGTTTCAGTACATTATCCACATCTGTAAAGCCTCCTCTGAACAACTGTGTAATGGCAGATGTCATTAACAAAACACAACTTTATGGAAATATATATAAAATTAGGACCACAATGTCAGAATAAAGGATAAAGTAGTTCATCAGTATGGTGGGAAAAACAATAATCTTCCCAAAAATTGTGTATGTATGTATGCACATGCACTTGCAAATACATGCACATTAACATTGTCAGATTTATCTTTCACAGATCTGGCCAAATTCATGTTTCATGTTTAGCCAGCATGTATCAGCTATCCACACTGTATGTCCAAACAAAAATAGAATGTTTTGTAACTAAATTATTTGACTTTTTGTAAAGTAATATTCCAAATCTAATTCCAGTCAAATTTTAATCTCTTCTGCATCACTGTCATACAGTACAATACTTTATACACATTTTTTCCAAATTTTTATTTGGAACAAAGAGAAATAGCCCTTTTTGTCATGTAAAAGGAATTCCTTGAATATTAATGATTCATTCTCTAACCAATATACTATCCATATAACCACTTGAAATTTTAATATCAACTATTTAACTACCTACAAATTATGTAACTGAGCAAGACTCTTTCCCAGATTCTTATATTCTACCTAGAGATTGATACTTTAAGCTTTATCTTCAAAGTCTTAAAATGTTTATCTGTAATACCTAAAAAAAGTCTACAATAAGTACCAGATCAATCATCACCATGTGATGTTTTTTCAAAATTATTGATTTTCAAATTCCTTTGTGATTGTTACAAGGAGTACAGTTAGAAGATAAGAGTTGATAACAGAATCTGAATGGATACACTAATTCTCATAGGAATCACTGTCAATCTGAAACTTGCATATAGCACTCTCATATATGATCTTAACTCTTTTATATTTGGCATTCAGCCTCACCAATTTTTTGCAATACCTAATGTGGAAGCACGCATGCATACACATGGAATGGGGGGGGGGCAAATATTTGTATGAGTGAGTTCATATAGATATATAAATATAAAATATTTATAAATATTTGCCTTTAACTTGATTTCTAAATCTTATTTGGAAAGAAAAGGCAGAAATTGCATGTAATATTCTTTTACTTGCCTTTTTCTGAGATCATATTTCACAAAGGAATTATCTTGATAATAAAATATACAGAAAACTTATTAATTTCTTTAAAATTTCCCATTAAATAATCTTTTAAATACTCTGTCATCCCAAAAAACAAAACAATAAATTTTCCTTACTTTAGTTTAAGAAAATAATTCCAGTTATCCTCTTGTTCACTTTTTTTTTTTAACTTTGAAGATTTTGGTGAAACTTTTAAATTTCCCACAGTACACATCTTTTACATATATTTGTAAATGTTTTGTTTGTTTAAGACATTGCCATGTATACCTTGTTAATATTCAAGTTTAAGCAAACTCTTGTAATATAAATATATAAGCACTGTTAGGTGCTAAATAGGTTATTTTTTATGTATTAAAATCTTACCATCATACAATCTAACAAAGCACTGATTTTTATCATACCAGTATATTTTAATGGCTACTTGGATTGGTATATTTATATGTGTGTATATAATTGTTTTATTATTAATATTTCATCAGTTACATAATATTCACTCTAAATTATTCACAACCGATTCTATTTTTTTTAGCATGCACCTGGAGTATGTATAATACTTTTTTACTCCCTTGTTCACATAAACATGTATATACTACTGCAATATATGCATGCATACATCTGTCTACATACATATGTATGTATGTATGTATATGTAAAGTAGCATGCCCCACCTCTATTATCTTATACTCATGAACTTTAGAGTGAAGTAACCAATGGAAAAATAATTAAGGCAAATTAAAAACTACATTTTGTAGAATGCATGAATATGTCTTATCCAATAGAAGTATAATTAGACATGAAGAATCATTAAACATATACATACATATCATTGCATATTATTTCGTGTAATTTTGGTTTCATTTTGCATGCAAATACAAATATACATCTGTTAATTTTGCTATTGCTTTTTTTTTTTTTTTCAAAAATTAAATTCGTATAATTAACATTTGGTGTATTAAATTGTTTTTATTTTGTGCTAATGAGCCATCAAATGTAAACACAGAAATGCTTTTATCTTAAAACAATCATGTACAAAATTAACATACTTGCATAAAATTCATTGTTTTGTTTTAATATGTTTACTTTTCTCATTTTTGTATATTTTGTTTGTTTATTTTGTTGAAAAGTTATTTTGTTCTCTGGCATTGGTTCTCTTTTTATTTTTGTAATCTCTAGAATGAACTTACAGTTTGTATTGTTTTATTATCATACATATTGCATAATACATTGATTAGTTCTTATCTTTATGAATTGAATTTAAAATGATTTTGCTACAAATTTCAGCCTTTATTTTATATCTAGATTTTTAACAGTTAACAGCTTTTTTATTAATTTGTTTTTATAAATGGCAGCTCCTAAACACATTTATAAAGAGTGCAACTGCCATTTCCACTTCAAAATAGATCCAAAGTTGATGTAGCCTCTCAAGATGTGGAAGTCATACCTCAATCATGCTCTACTCATATTTAAGTGAAAAGAAGTTTATAATTAGTTTCCTATTTCTTTAGAGTTATTGAAGTATGGATAAAGAAATTCATCTGAATGAACATTATAGAAATAATAAGCTGATCAGAGGAGGAAAGGCAGACTGAAGAGATAGATACACTAGATGTTCAGCAGCCTCAACACCTGTAGGTTAGTGTCTGTTGGAGGATAGAATTCCAGAGTATCTCAAATTTTTAGAGTGGATCTTGGAGAAGAGACAGAGTAGTAATAATGAGGAGGCTTATGTATGGAACAAATGGGCCTAATTGGAGAGAATATTTAAATAGCTAGTTCAGAAACCATTGTAATATCAATAGAAGGATCAAAGAAAAGAAATTACCTGTCTTTGAGATAGTAATTTAAGCTTGCTAGTGATTGAACCTTTGCCAATCAGCTGAATGTTTTTTTGAATTAGCTTTGGAGAGGGTTTAGTAACTGATTGATGAAGTTTATGAGATGTGTAGAGTCATCATGAGTAATGAATGTAAGGACTAACCTTTGAGTGTTTTAATTATCTGTTGTTCATGACTAGAGAGGGTGTGTAATATGGGAATTTTGTTTATAAATGTAGTGATTAAGGCATTTAACTGTTGAAAGAAAATTGACTACCATGTTTCCATTTAAAGATTCTCTCACTGTTTCTGTTTGTGGATTCAATGTCTGGAATGAACTAGTTAGGCTGTGTTTAAATAATGCCTGTATGTAGTAGATTAAGTTTAGGAGAAGAATATCATTCAACTAACACTGGGTGATAACAGTGGTATTTAATCATATAACTATTTTTGTTTTGAAAACACTTTATATCATGAATTTTATTGTTTCACCTGTCAGTCTAAGACGTAAATTATTCATTTAAAAGAGGATGAAAAACTGCTACCAAAATTTTAATAATGAAAGTTATTTTGAAAATTTTGGAATTTTCAAAATAAATTTGTTTGTAAGTATGCTGAATATGAAATATTTTCTCTAATGAGAAAGTCTGTTCCAGAGCTGATGTTAAAGGCTATTTAGCTGTTGTAACTGTACCCACTAAATGTTTAATAACAAAGATTAAGGGGAAACAATGGATCTTTGTCATAGTACTGAACTAAGTAATATATAGAGGGTTTGATGATTAAACAGTCTAAAGTTAAAATTCTGCTATGACTTACTATTTAACACTGGACTCATAACATTTCTGAGTTTGAGATATACCATAACCATTTAGTTATATTATGTGTTATATGTTTGTTTTAGTATTGTTTTGCCAGAGCTAGATACTCAAAAATTGTATTTGGGATTTCTAATCCATCTGAAGAATAACTGCAGATTTTATTTTAGTACATCTATTATATCATTGAATGTTCTCTAGTTTGATCTCTTAATAATACAAATTAAATAACATCTAATTTTCAAGAGAAATCGGTAAATTTATTATGTTGCTATATACATAATTTAGTAATGGAGCTATTAGAGCAAAGCTTCTTAATTATACATTAGCTGGCTAGGCTGATACACTCTAGTCATTTATTTTCAACTCTAACCCTAAGTTCTCTATAAATAATATATATATATATATAAACAAAGAATAAGAGTTGTCATACAACGGAACAAAGAATATTTCTCTAGTTCTCTTTGAAGATATTTCAGTGTAAGGCGTTTAATTTTTGAGGGTGGAGGTGGGTCATGTGTATGTTTTTATAGATTACATGAGACCTTAACTATAATAAATATAACATTGAATTAATGTAATTTTTTCTAAATGGCAAATGGTTGAAATTGAATTCTATTCCAAATGTGAGAGAATTTTGTTTTTACTATTGAATATTTTATGCTTTCTATAAAATCTCGAAAAGTATTTCAGAAACATGTTAGAAAGATCTCAATACACAAATTGAAGTTCATTAAATTTTATCATATTCCAGCATGTCCTTCAATTATTTTCTTTTGTTAGTTATATTTGTTGTTTTTGTTTGTCAAATATATATGCATTATTTTTGTGTATATGTGTATTCATTGATGTACATGTAGCCTTTGGTGAGTATATATCTACATGCATACATGCATAGTTAAAGCACTTAAGCTACTCATGTATGATATCAAAGAAATGTATTTTGTATTTGTAACTATGTGATGAAATGGAATTTTCTGTTCATACAAAGTAAATAGAGTTGCAATATGAATCAGGCTCTTAGATTATTTGTAGTTGCTTATTTTCATAAGTATTCTGCTTATGACCTTGCACAGAACAGCTAATGGTATTAGCTGGTCTACCACGACTGAATCAAGAGATCCCTGACATTTGTGAGGATTCAGTTAAAGTATGTGACTAATGTGACTAGAATAACAAATAACTTTAGCATTTGTCATATAGAATGCAATTGTTATTTTTATGGTAGGTATTAATTTTTCATTGGAGATAAGCTGGTGTTTGATAATATTAAATACATTTAACAGTCTAGTGAAACCTGTACTTAAACTTTCATTGATTTCAAATATTACCATATCTGTTTGGATGATTGTATGAAATGTCTCTTCTCTACTCTTCCTTGTGGTTAAGTATGCACACACACATGTATACACACACATACACTTCCACTAATGTTTACTCAAGAGAATTTAGGATATATTTTCATTGACCAAGACCCATAGTTCAATGATGTAAAAAGATTTTGGTTTACCATACTAAGTACTAAAATATATTGTATTTCTAATTGTATAAATTTTTGTGACTTTATGAATAACTATACACAAAACTATATTACTAATTGAATAATTAAGAATATATTTTGATTGTTCTTTTCAGTCCAATTCAATTTTTTATATCATTTTATTTTTTGTAAGTATTTTTCAAATGCAATGTAAAGTTCTTAAAAATCTACCTGTCAAGATTCATGTTCATACAGAATATGTATAAAAATACATTTAGAGAGAAATTGAATACAAGCATTAAATCATACTGAAGTTTTGTCTGTGTGATAGTGAACTATAAGACTATAAAACAATACTTCAAAGACATTTTTTTTTGTATATTTAATTACTAACATTTTTATGTATTTAACTACCAGTCTGTATTATCATTTTAGATCCTTCACCTTTCTACTTATATATTTCTTCTTTTCTGTCTTTACTGTACCACATTTATGAAATATTTGTTAGATAAACATTTTCAACTCTTTATTTGCAAATCATCATCATCATCATTATTATTATTATCATTATTATTATTATTATTATTATTATTATTATTATTATTGGTATGTGTGCCTGTGTGTGGGGGATGTGTTTTGTATTATGAACATGAAAATACATTTTTTGTCAATTTTCAGTTGTGTGAAAATTATAAAGCTTTCCACTAACACTTGTATTTTTTGACAGGTTCATTTTTTATCTATTTTATATGTATTATTATTGATCTTTATTGTATTCTGCCTTCTATTTATGATGATGTTGGTAACAGTAGTTGCTAGTTTCACTAAAATTACTTGCTCTTTTAAAACAATTCAGATTTTCCCTCTTCCTTATACAGATTATCATTTTGAATGCTATGTCAGTTGATCTAAATGTTATCGTTTACATGATTTGTAACAAGTCAAAAATTTTATTATTGCTAATCAGTTGCTTTTATCTGTGCCATAAATCTTGAAATGAGTGAGGCCAGATTGACATCAGTCAATGCAAACTCAATCCTAAAGCATTAAACAGAAATCTTTATTCCTGAAAAATGCTGTTTTGTTTGTAGTTTGATAAAAGTATGAACATTTATATCTATTTAGTTCAGCTACTTATTCTTCAGATAAGAAATATATATCAAAAGTACTTTTTAAATAAATACTTAGCTGTATTGAAAATGTTAAATTGTTATAAAGTATTTTCTCTCATTTTAAATGTTAAATTACTTTTACTAAACTCATCATCATAGCAATCTTTCATTTACTCATAGACTTATGATTAATTATATAATAATACTCTGCAATATAGCAAAATATTTTGTCTATATATGAAAATATATAAATGTTGACTGCTATTTATATTGGCAAATAAATTCCTGTACCCATGTGTATGTTACAACATTAAGCAAACCAATACAATAAAATGTCAATACATGCTTCAATATTATATATCAACCAATATACACTTTAACAAAGTAGAATACTAATCAATGTAAAGATACATCAAACTCTTTAGTTCTCCTCTTTCTATTGCACCACACACAAAATAAATATAATCTACTGCTCACATATAGTATTTTTCAGACTTACATGATGGTAGGAAAGCTATATAATAGGATGGGTGTAATGATAATAAATAAGCATGTATTTCAGTGAATAAAGTGTAGTCAATCACAGAAATTTAGTTTAGTAATGGATGTTTCCAGCCAGTTCAGCTACTAAGATCTAAAACATTTCAACTGAAATATTGAACACAACCACTTCAACAATATTGCTTACTTAAAGACTATAGCTTCAACTTTTCAACTCTAGATCCATACAAAATAGCTCTTGTGGCAGGCCAGTGTTGTGATACAATTTGAACCGCAACAGTTTAAAAGACAAAACCATTCTATTGGAGGGACATAAGGAAACACTCATGATATTCATAGAATGTATCAACATAAATTGTATGATAGCATGGCATGTTTATACTTTGTTACATGACTGATACAGTAGTGAAGAACAAATTATTGAGTTTTGCAAACTGTAATGGCTATTTGAGTGTAATAATATATTCATAGCAGTGTGCAAAGTTTTTTCTAGCCAAGGTATACTTTTGTAACAATAAACAGTTTGTATCAATATTTACATAAATCCTAGGAAAAGCAATACATAATTTTTCAATACCTATATTTATGTTTTGCTATAGTATTTTCAATTACACTTACACACACACACACACACACACACACACACACACACACACACACACACACACACACACACACACACACACACACACACACACACACACACACACACACACACACACACACACACACACACACACACACACACACACACACACACACACACACACACACACACACACACACACACACACACACACACACACACACACACACACACACACACACACACACACACACACACACACACACACACACACACACACACACACACACACACACACACACACACACACACACACACACACACACACACACACACTTCAAATGAAAACAATCTTAGCATGACTGTGTGGTAAGAAGCTTGCTTACCAACCACATGATTCCCTGTTCAGTTCTACTGTGTGGCACCTTGGGCAAATGTCTTCTACTATAGCTTTGGGGTGACCAAAGCCTTGTGAGTGGATTTTGTAGATGGAAACTGGAAGAAGCCCATCATATATGTATGTATATATTTGTGCATGTATTTGTTTTTGTCCCCCACTATCGCTTGACAACCGATATTAGTGTATTTATGTCCCAATAACTCAGCAGTTCAGCAAAAGAGGCTGATGGAATAAGTACTAGGCTTACAAAGAATAAGTTCTGGGGGCAATTTGTTTGACTAAAGGCGGTGCTCCAGCATGGCCACAGTCAAATGACTGAAACAAGTAAAGTAATAAAGGAATCTTCAATCTTTTCATTATTTTTCTACTTAAACATTATTGTTGCTTTGATAGGAAAACAAAAAGCAATATTTTTTATATATAAATAAGATGGATCAGGAATTTTTTTTAAATATCAGTTTTATTATCGAAACATTCTTGTAACTAATTTAATCTAAAACAATAAACTGATATATTCTAGAATAAATTAAAAAGTAGAACGGATGATTGGTGGTATGTGGTTTTTGAAAGTTGTGGTAATACTGTGCATGTGTGTATATATATATATATATATTTGAATATTGGATATGTTCATAGTAGTTAGCCTATGAAGCACGTTCACTGCCTATAGCTGTCTGATGTCATCCACAGTATTTACACAATTGTCATTGAATCTATCTCAGTAATTCCTCAGTGTTCTTTGAGTATGTAACATTTACATCTCTATCATTTGATATATTCCACTTTCTGTCCCTATCATTTGTTATATATATAAAACAAGCATGCACATGCGCAACTGGACCCTTTCAACCAGTTTCCTTCCCTCTTATGATGTCACCTACCACTACCGAGAATCTCCCTAAGTACAGATCTTCTTTGGTACCTCTTAATTTTCTTATCACCTAAAATGATTTCAATCCTTATCCATTAATACTTTTCTCTCCCCCTACACTTTCAATGATACACCTTGCCACTGAGCCACCAAATTGCCTCTCCGACATACATCTCTCTTTCTGCTCAGGCACTACACTTACCTCTCTCTCCACACACACACTCCATACCCAACCACATGTTATCTCTTCCATTCTTCTTCTGTCTAATGTATTATCATTACAATTCTGCTGATCTATACTGTCAGTCATCTCTTGATCCTTTTACCTCCCCTAACTCATTGCCATCCATCCCTTAATCCTACCAAATCTTTGCAGTGGTTGTCTCTCTTCTCTCACCTATTCCCCATTGCTCACTCAACCATATTCCCCTGCAATCTCCACCCTGCCACACTCCTGGTCTCTGTTCCATTTCTACCCACCCAGTACCTTGAGGGTCCACTCTGACACCAATATTTTTATCTTTTTCCAACTCCTCCCTGATCACATCCTCCCTGTCTGTGAAGTTGTGAGTATTATGCAGCTACTGGTCTGCTCTGGCGCTGTCTCATACTTTTACCTCCCATCTCCTTACATGAAACTGCCCCTCCTCCCCTCTGGGTCCATAGCTTGCAAGCTGAATAGCAATCTCACTAGTGCTGGTGACTTGGAAAAACCACAGAGTATCAACTGCAAAGTGTTTGGTATTACGAAATGCATCCAACTGTAGAAATTATGCTAAAACAGACTGGAGTACAATGCAGTCTTTTGGCCTGGCAGAAACTTTCAAACAACCTAACCCATGCCAGCCTGGAACATGGACATTAAATGATGATGATGATGAAGATTTATGCTTCTAATGAATATGTTTATTGCTAATCTACATCTTATACATCCAGAAACCTATAGTAGTAATCACAGGCTGACATAAATTCAAATCTTTTCTCACTAATCTTACTGAAAGTTACAGCATACATTATATATATATGAACAACTTTAAATATGTGTGTATTTACATATTTATACTTGTAAATATTTTCATATCTGAATCTAAGTGACATACTTGCAATAAAAATATAATGTAATAAGTTGATGCTGATTATGGAATGGTTTTATTGAAATAGTAGTTCAGTGTAGTGAAGTTGTACACTACAAATATAAAGAAGTTAGTTTCTTATTTTTCCTATGAACAAAATGCTTGCTTTATTTTTTAGTAATATTTAATTAATGTAATTTTAAATATAAACTTCATGTCTTTTGTATGATTGTTTGTTGTTAAATAGCCTTGATTATCTATTTTGAGGATATGTGTGGGATAGAGATTGTCATTCAAACACTTAACAACAACTCACATAAATCTAGCTTCCCAAATACATTGATATGTAACATACAGGTCTGAGTTAAACATTAATGCTTCATCTATTGCTATCATTTTTTTAGAACAACCTTTAATGCTGCCGTGAAATTTAGAAGTTAAAACATGTTCGTAATTTTAAATACACTGGGAAATTTGTTGATAAAGTTTGTTATATAAATGCTTGGTACGCTACGATTGGACATATCAAATATTTATACAAAATCCCTTGCACTGAACCATATTCACTGAATGCACCACTTGCAACAATGTAAAACCAATTTCTTCAGTTAACAAATCAAACAAGAGCACTTAGAGAGTGCAAACCTCCTCCAAGGCAACACCAATGCCCTTTCAACGATTAACCAGAGATGATTTTTAAAATGAGAATATCTGAAATAATCATGACTGCTCTCTCAAATGAGAATACTAAAAATGAGCCCAACCGCTCTTAAAAATTAAGTAAAAAACAAGAAAAATAATCCAGAATCCTTGTCCGGTACTGAATCGATCTCAAAATCTAATCAGTTCGTGCCAGTCATGAGGCCAAACATCTCTGAAAGTTTCGTCCAAATCCATCCAGTGGTTCTTTAGCTATCTTGTCCATGGACAAACAAACAAATAAATGCAACTGAAAACAATACCTTCACTAAGGCAGAGGTAATAAAATGCAACTGGTCATTAAAGACTACAACCTTCCACACAAGGTTTTCATATACACTCAGTTTCAAGCTATCTTGTATCATCCTTTCCTGAATACCATATCTTCTGTATTTAAATTATAAGCAGAAGTATTTTAAAATATTAATTCTTATCATTCATACTAACCTAACGTGTTATTATATTCCATATACACTGAATTAATAATTCATTATGCATAGTAACAGTTTATTGCTGCTTAGCAATATCAAATTTAAATTAAAAGCTATACTACTTAAAAACAAGCCTGTTAAAATGGTGCAATCGAAAGTTGTAATTGATAATAAATTTATTTATTCTTTGGGATGTTGTTGTTCGGCAATAGTTGCAGATGATTTAGTGGAGTAGATAGTTCCTATTATCTAATAAATGAATAAAAGAAAACAAGCAAACATTTATAACTAGCTAAAATAAAATGAAAAAACAGGCACTTTTACAGCAGGCTAAAGTAAAATTATAATTAAAAAACTAAAATATAAATTAAAATTTGATTCATACATCAACAGACATAAATGTACTGATAGCTATTAGGACAGGTGGCAATATAATATTGTTCTTTATTTCACATGGTACTTTTTTTTGCATGATTAATTTTTTAACCAAACATAAAGAATTAATATTCTAAAATGTATAGTGGAAATCATTAAACAAAACTGAATGATGCAGATTTAGAGGAAGGTATACAGAGAAGTTTCAATCAAGATTCTTTAAAATTTGACCTACCAAGTAGGGAGATTACCATTTGTTGTTTCCAACAACAAATAGTAAAAGTCAGAAAGGGAAAGAATAAAACAAATTACAGAAATACTGCAATTTTTTTACTCAGAAAGAAAAGGAAAAATTTTTAAAATATATATGAAAAGAAAAGAAAACTAAAAACAAAGAACAAATTTTTCTTTATATTCTAAAAACTGATTGAAAATATAATGGGTTGAGGAGTACATACTGCTTTCTGTTTTTTTTCCTTTCATTCCTTCTACTAGTTTTATTCAAATCAAAAGATGTCTTGTTTGATCAAATGTTAACTCTGAAAACTTTGTAAATGCAGTTTTGTTAATTTTAATAAAAAAAATTCATTAAAGAAGAGGATAATTCTTTCTTTGTCTCTCTCTCTCTCTCTCTCTCACTCATTTTTTTTTTTTTTTTCAATATATTCCTATCAGTTTAGTTATCCTACAGAATAATAGTGATTTTGCAGAATAATGTTGCTTAAACCGAACTATAATTATTTTCTCATTTTACCGTGCTTTATTCAATGGAAATTTCATTTAACAAAGAAACAATGAAGTTAAATGAAGAGAGTCTTATTTAGCATTTTGTTTTACCTGAAATAATTTTTTTCATATTGACTTCTTTTATTCTTTATTTTTTTTTCTTAATTTATCATTATATTATATTTGATAGCCTATCTCCTTGTCCTATACCTATTATTTTACTTTCAACCTAATTTTGACTAAATAATACTTTGCTTACTATCAAATTATGACTGTAAAAATGCAACTCGGTATAACAGTTTTGATACAAGCAATAAGAATTAGATTGCCACCAATTTAAAGGTTAATTTATTTTGAGCCAACCTGACTAATCATAGTTGCAATCATTTTATGGCAAAAATGAGGATTTCGTTTTGAAAAACTCAGTTTCTATAAAACCTTACTATACCTTTGCCATGGAAGTGCATAGATTTTTATCCACAAATATGCCACCAATCATGTTCATTTCTGTCTATTACTTGTTACATTAATACTGTGGATAGTTAGGGATATTAGCCAGAATATAGTGACTAAAGGCAAAAAATGTTATCAATAGGCTTTCTAACTTCTTAAACTGAAACTTGTAGATGTTTGTTTTATATTCAGAAATAAATAACAATATCTTACTCTAAACTGAATTACATACTCTAAATTGTACCATTGCCAAAATGGTGTTTACTATTCTTATTTCATCAGCATCATCTTCCTGCTATGGTCCATCATCATCATCATTGTTTAACGTTGTCCTTCCATGGTTTGGATGGTTTGACAGGAGCTGGCCAGGTGGAAGCTTGCACCATGCCTCTGTGTCTGTTTTGGCATGGTTTTTATAGTTGGATGCCCTTCCTAACACCAACTACTCCATAGAGTAGGCTGAGTGCTTTTTAGGTGGCACTCACACAAGCGAGCATTTTACAGCTGGATGCCCTTCCAAATGTCAACCACTATATTGTGTGGACTGAGTGCTTTTTAATTTGCACCTGCACTGACAGGGTCACCAAGTAACTTGCAAGACAAAAATCTTTTGAGAGGGGAGGGGGCACTGGAGGAGGTGATCTTGTATCAGATGATGAAATGTTATAGTGAGACAGAGAGACAGAAACAGGCATCTTGCTGTAGAGGAGGTATAAGGTTACTCTTCCCAAGAGAGAGAGAGAGCAGGGGTCAGGAATGAGGACAGAAACAGGTATGCTGCTGCAAAGGGGATACATAACCTGAAAGAAGTTCAGGAGGAGAGAGAGTGGGAGACATCAGGATAGAAATGGTGGCAACGTACCGGGCATACTCACAAGGGACAAGGATCAGAGTATAAATGGGATGGTTGAGTAAAGGCAGAGAGAGATATAGATGGTGGCAAGTGCCAGGGCATACCCTTGAAGTTCAAAGGTCATAATATAAGTGGAAGGATAGAGCCAAAGAAGAGTGATTTGAAAGTGGGGAGTGGAAGTGAGTGATGTGTGGGGAGAGTACTAGATAGCAATGATACAGAGAAACAGGGCTGTGAGGACAGGATGACAGGGTTGGGGAGTGAGAGGTAGGCATAGTGCAAGAAGGAGGAAATGTGAGGAAGAGAAGAGATATAGATTGGTTTGTTGGAGTAGGGTAAGTGAAAAGTTTTCTTGTTACATGTGGGCGGAACACACAAGTTGGGGGCTGGCGGAAAGCAATGATATAGATGTAGTTTGGTTTGTTGCAATAGGGTGTGTAAGAACTTTTCTTATGTGTGGGTGGGACACACACTGCTTCTGAAACTCAGTTTTGCTGACTTAGGCGGGTCTTCTCAAGAACCTCATATCGCCAGACATCTTATTCCATTACCATTTCCTCTGTGAAACCCAACACCCTAAGAGCTGTCCTTACCACTTCATCCCATATTTTCCTGGGTCTCCCTCTTCCACAGGTACCATCCACTTTCAGTGATCAGGACTTCTTTATGCAACTGTCCCTATTCATACGCATTACATGTCCAAAGCAATGTAGTCTTCTCTTTTGTATGCTACATTTTATTCTTCTTATGCCCAACTTTTCTCTCAATACATTTTCACTTTGTCGTACATGTGCATTGATGCTGCACATCCAATGGAGCATACTGCCTTCATTTCTCTCCAGTCTACACATGTCTTCTCCATTCAAAGCCCATGTCTCACTACCATGGAATATAGCTGTTCACACACAAGCAACATAGTCTACCTTTCACTCTCAAAGAGAGTCTTTTTATTGCCATCAAAGTTAATAGCTCTCTGAACTTCTTCCACTCTATTTTTATTCTAGAAACAATACTTTCAGAGCATCCTCCACCATTGCTAGTTTGATTACCTAATATAATATGATATATATGCAAAGATTGATTACTCATTTCTCTGAATCTCAGAGAAAACAATGGCTTATAGCTGTTTATAGTGTACATGAACTTCGATAAGCTAATTTGCATGATGGTGCAAGTGCAAGCAACCTGATTCTTGATTTACTATACAGTTTATAAACTGGGATGTACTATATACTTGTAGTATGTATTTTCAGGGAACACATATCTTTTTAACTTCACTTTTTTGTATCCTAGCCACACAGAGAAAAACATGGTATTTACTTTTCACTGCCAGGCAAAAAACATATACTTTCTAAAGATAAATATACACCCTAAGTTTACTTTTTATATCTCTATTTAGATTTCTAGTCACTTTTTTCTATTTTTGTTTTCAACCTTTAGAATTTGGTAATGTAAAACTAATATTTTCAAAAGCAGCAATATTTGTTTCCTTATTTAAATGTGTATGATTTAAGTTCAAGATTTTGTAGTTCTATTTACATGAAATTACATTGTATTATGGTCAAACACATCATATAATTTGGACAAGACATTGCTTTTATTCCTATAATAATAGGTGACCCATTCAGCTAGGGCACCAGCATGTCACTAAAACTGAAAATTCTTCTTTTCAAGAAGACCCTTGAAAAATCTCCAAATACTATAACTTTCCTTTTTACTTTCTTTGTCTTTTATGTCATTTGTAATGCTAGAAGTACAGGAAAAGCACATCTTTGTTTAATACTGATGGTAAATTGTTATTACATTAAGAGGTAAAAGACTATATGATGTTATATGTAAATATCTATTAGTCAAAGAAAACTCAGTGAAGAACTTAATCAATGTGAAAAACTGTCCAAGTAAATATCAAATGAAGTGTGTTCATTCCAAAGAATTATTTCAGTGTCAGCAGTATCCCACTTCACATCTAACATGAAATAGCTTACAAATTTATTTTTAGCACATTTTACAGTTTATTATTTAGTCTAATCACTCATCTTCCAATCCGCTGTAAATGACTTCAGTCTTTGGTATAGGTAACATGATCTCCATAATCTTTTGTCTTTATGCGTTGTTACTATACTTTCTGTTTACCTATTGTTATTTGCTTTCACTCATTATCTTTAATAGAAATTACTGCAAGTTATGTTGACAGATATAAAAGATGTTGAACTGATAGCTTTAAAACTACCAAATATCTAACAAATGTTTCTCTGTACAGTTTTAATTTACAAGTTTGTCAGTGTCTCTGAGAGTAAGTTTTCCCTAAATTCTAGTATTTCTCAATGGGTCTGCTTTCCATGCTAGCATGGGTTGGACGATTTGACTGAGGACTGGTGAACCAGATGGCTACATCAGGCTCCAATCTGATTTGGCAGAGGTCCTACAGCTGGATGCCCTTCTAACGCCAACCACTCCGAGAGTGTAGTGGGTGCTTTTACATGCCACCAGCACGAAGGCCAGTCAGGAGGTACTGGCAACGGCCATGCTCGAAATGGTGTATTTTATGTGACACCTGCACAGGAGCCAGTCCAGCGGTACTGGCAACGAACTCGCTCGAATGTCTTTTCACGTGCCAGGAAGGCGACGTTGGTAATGATCATGCTCAAATGGTGCTATTTACGTGCCATTTGTATGTTGATTGATTTCTTGGGATAGGAGAAATTTCTGAGGGAGGTTGTAAGAAAGGTGGTAAAATGTATGAACTAGAAATCAAGACATTGCTGTGGACCCAAACTTACTGAGCTCTTAATATCAGACTGCATAACTTGTCACATGCTAAATATAAATAATAAATCTACTGACTAGTTTTCTATATATATTTCTTGTTATAAAATTGGCCATTTAATATCAATTCTTTCACTTTATTGATATCAGTACTTATTCAGCCCCTTACAGTTTCACTTTTGTGATAGAGATTAGATTAGTATAATAAATCTCAATATTTTCTGCTTGCTGTTTTCAGAGCAACAGCTTATATTTTAACAATCACATTTTATTCTTTCCCTAAACTACAGAATTTGAAACAGACTCTCCAATAAAAGTTTACTTAATCAACTGGATGAGATCAAGCATCCATTGTCTTTCATGTCTTTATGAGAATAATGGTTTCATGCAGCTGGGGATTTGTTTTCTTTTCTATTCATCAATCTTACAGTCAATTCTGTATTTTATTCATAATCAGTTTGGTTGATTTGTGCTTTGGGATTATATCCCTGTTGTGTTTTAGCTGTATTGCTGGCTATTTTTTCTGTGCATTTGAAATTATATTTATAATGTACATATTCCTTAGGGCAATGCACTACCCATTGATCTTGAAGCATTATTAGTAGTAATTGTAGCAGTAGTATTAAATAATGTGTAGATCACTAATATATTAACTGTGAAACTTAATTAGAATAAGGAGCCAGAAACTTTTAAGGCTGCTTGCTTCTTTTGTTTTTAACTAGTAACATATTTTAGTAAAATTACTACAGTTTATGTCCCATTCTACCGCTGAGACTTTAACACAAATATCCTGCTAGGAAACAATATTTGCAATACCAATTTTTACAGCAGTTACTATTGTTGTTGTAGTCTTCATCATCAAATCATAATCCAATATCTAGAACTTCTTGAACTGAACTTCTTGTCAGGTCCACATTTCGTATATTGACATAATTTCTGTCATTGAATTCTCAAGGGAAGACTGTCAAAAACGATAGACAAAAATGTTTCAAATATATTAATGGAACAGTATTGGGAACATGTGCTTCAAAGAAACAAAAAATTACATTTTCTCTCAATCAGTGGAGAATTTAGCTTATTTGAATATTGTATTGAAAGAAATAATGGTTTTACATTAAGCAAAAACAACAGTTAAATTTTGGCTTTAGTGACATATTTGTAGTTACCAACTATGTTCACCCTCTTGTATTTGTAAACAAAAAAACTACTTTATTATAAATGGGTCCAGCTTTGGTAACTGTCCATTTTAACTGCTTTGTTGTAATTCTAAGACTTAGTGCCCTATCAGTTTGTTGCATATGTTACTTCACATTATTTTCGTTTGAAATCAACTGACACTTTAAGTACACAGTTGCAAGTGACATAGGTTGCTGCAGAGAATGCGATGCTGTTATCTGTATAACACAATTATAAAGCAAAGAGTATGTTGGACTTAATGTTTATTGTAAAGCAAAGAAAAAGTTGATTCAAATACTGAGGCATTAGAAAGTTGTAGTATGCAAATGAACAAGTAGAGAACAAGAATAGAAATCCTGTTTTATGAGTACACATATTTCAGAATTGTATAGGGTGACAAATAAATACATAACATATATTATTTTTGGTTTCTTGCATCTTTTTAGATTTGTGATCTCAAGATCATTCTCTAGACCCTTATGTTTTCTAAGAAAAGTGACTAAGCCTTGAAACTCTGGCAATTATCAGTTACATTTCTCACTATTTTTTTTTTTTTTTTGTTAATCTTTATTCTGTATGCTGCAATGTCTACTCTTTAGTTTTATATATTAGCAGGGGCACTTGGCATTGTCTATGCTCTAAATAACTTTATCAATTGTTTCTGATAAATTCAAATGACTTGTAGCAAGTTTTCATGTGGTTGCTTTTGTATGTAATTATATTTGCATATATTTTCCCATTATAATACAAATATATATCTAAAGTTAAATCTTTTCTAGACTTCTATGATAAATGAAACTTTTGAGACTGTGTTTGTTGATGATTTTAATTTTGTGAATTAAGGAAACACTATCTGTATATCTTTCTTTATAAATTTTCTTGTAGTACTAAACCGCTATGCAACACATAAAACAATACATAGAATGGAAATATGTTTCATTGAGCTAAAGTACTGGAGAAAACATTTCTTGCTTGGTGATTTGTGTTTGATGAAAAGATATCTGCTTGCCCCATGTCATGAGTGTGTAACAGAGTTGATAAGGAAAGAAATATGGTCTTGTCAGTTCAGCTCCATCAACCCTAGGGGACTGTCCATGAGACATGCTCATGATCAGAGAAAAAGACTGTGTCATTAGAAGCTAATTGACATTAACTGAAATGGCATATCTGATGGGCTGATGAGAATATATATATACAATGAAAACTTTTCCTTTACATTATCAGTGATAATGTTGGCTTAATTGCATGGGACACAAAATTTTGACAGCAAGTCTTAGACTATCACAGAGTTTTGGTGCACCCTAAATTTCTTAGCAACATAAAAATGTGCTCCCTCTTTCAGTCTTATATTAGGTTGGGAGACATGAGTGGGCTCAAGAGAGTTGGGAAACTGTTGGATACTTAACAGAATCAAGAATATTGAGTACACTGTCAAATAACCTGTACCATCTGAAATTGTCTGATGCCTCTTGAATGATCATAGTTTTAATATCTTGCACAATATCATTCTTTGGAGCCAGAATTTTCTCTTGTAAGCTTCATAGTAATTTGCACAGAAATATTTAGCAAATATTTTGAGATCCTAGAATAAGGTTGGACCATAAACACTATGAAAAACGTTGCCTGAAATAAAAGCATTCAAAAATGCTAGGAATGCATAATAAATATATGAACTAACACTTCACTGGATTTGATGAGTGTGACCAGGGATTGTTGAACCCTGTTTTCTTAGCAAATGTTTTTTTCTTTTCCTCTTCTTGCTTGGTATAATATCTGGGTACTTTGTGATTGAGAAGATTTCTTGTAAAAGCACAATTTCATTCTAGCAGAATTTCTTTTGTGAAGTAAACTCTTTTCTCATTCACTGAATTAACCTCCAGATACATAACACTGAAGTGATGCTCATGAATAGGAAATTTCATAACACCCCACACAGCAGCATTACCACTTTCTGAAATGCAAATACATCGTTACATCAGCTTCCCTTGCACTACAGCTCAAATACTTCCTGATCACAACTTTTGTTGATGTAATTTTAGACAACATTGATGTGTACTTGAAAGAGCATAAAAGGAGAGGATTAGAGAGCACTACCTACTCATTGTTAATGATACTTTCTTGTTGGGTGTCACACTTTGAGAATAGTGGTGTAATCCTCCATCATCCAGATTTCTTCTCTTGTACAAAGGACATCCATTCTCATATACTCTTTATTCTTACACTTTTACGCATTTCAGTCATTTGACTGTGGACATGCTACAGTATCACCTTTAGTCAAAGAAACTGACCTCAGGACTTATTCTTTCTAAGCCTAGATTTTATTCTATCAGTCTCTTTTGCCAAACTGCTAAGTTTTGGGGACATAAACACACCTACATCAGTTGTCAAGCGATGGTGGCGGACAAACACAGACACAAAGACACACACACATAAATATATATACATACATACATATATATATATATATATATATATATATATATATATATATATATATACACAACAGGCTTCTTTCAGTTTCCATCTACCAAATCCACTCACAAGGCTTTGATCAGCCCAAGGCTATAGTGGAAGACACTTGCCGAAAGTGCCACACAGTGGGACTGAACCCAGAACCATGTTGTTGAGAAGCAAGCTTCTTACTACATAGCCACACCTGAGGTTTTTGAAGAAGTGATATAGGATACCTTGTTGTACATCTCTTCTTTCGTGCAAAGACACTAAGTACTGAGCTGGCAATGGAGACTATGAAGCATGTATTTCACCACCAATACTTTGAGCAATATTTGGATGTTGCTAGATCCTACTAATGATGTAATTAACTACACAACGCTTATCTTCTAGCCAGTACAAAGTGTGGATGTATGAAAATCCATGCTTGTGCCATTGAATGGAATTTGTATCACCTGCTGTCTTTTAAGGGAGCACCTTTTACAAAAGTTAGTGGAATCACAGGTAGACTAAAGAGAATGTAAAATGCACTAGAATATTGCATAGTATGAGCACATTGATTTTCATAGATTTTCATAAAGGCCCAGATGGCTCACTAGAAGTAGTTATTAGGTATTGATACCATCAAGATGTAATTAAATATAGAAGTGTTACTTTAAAAGTATATTAGCCAGAGTAAGAATGGGTTCAAGAAAGTTCATGGAACTGCTATTGCTAGTGGCAATAAAGGTCTTTTTCAGAATGAAGAACAAATTGTATGACACTTGCATTCAAATTGCAGTGCTGTGTAGTAATGGGTCGTTGAGAGAGAAAAAAATGGGCATTAAAGGAAGAAGAGGAGTATGCAAGAAAGAAGGCTACACTGGTATAGGCATGAGCACAGCTGTATAAAGTGCCAGTTGCTTAATGTGGATGTATCTTGAGGAAGACTGAGACTCAGGACCATGACTCTTACAGATGATAAAAGACTGGAATGTGGTTCTTTAAAAGACCAGCTCAACTTAATGAAACACTTTCTGGAAGCACTGTGTGTGTATACATATGCAAAACCAAACTCTTCATCCAATTTTCTCTTCAAGACAACCCCATGACCCATCATCTCTCTAACTGCAGCTTTTCCTTGATATCCATCTTTCATCTTTAATACTGTCCTGTACACCCATGTTTTACATTCATCACCATCCCCTGAGACACGAGATTATCTCTCCTTCTCCACCTCTACACTCTTACAACTACCAACCACACACATCATATCTCTCTCCTTCTTTTTCCTCCTTCCTCTATTTATTACATCATCAGTGATTTTCTACTGCTCTCCACCCCCATGTACCATTGGTCACCTTTTGCCCCTTTTTAGATGCTTAAGGCTGGTTCTCATGAACCAGTATTCACAGCCAGTTATGTCATTTCCTATCATACTATAAAAATAAGAGCCTGTAAGAAGTATTTTATACAGCAACTGTTCAGTGGAGCATTCTACGTATTGCTAAATGTTTTCTTTGATAATCTGTAAAGGTTAACCCAACACTTTTAGTCTGACATTTGAAAATTTTAATTATTAAAAGTCAGTTTTGTAATATACTGTAGAAAATAACTTTAAACTTAACTTAGAATGCAAAAACAATACACCTTTATTCTTTTTTGAAGTATTGTTTCCTTTACTCATAATGTAATTATAAAGTGTGGTACTGTGAAATATGAAAAGTTAATTTTTCTCTTAGTGTTTTTTCTTGCATAATCAAAATAAAACTGGAATTAGAATTTATGGACTCTTCTATTTAAGTAGTATAATTTCATGAGGAAATAGATATATGAAAATATGCATATAGAAATCATCTAAAACAGTGAAAACAAGTGAATTGATCATAGCAAACTGAGTTTAGTTTCAATTAGTAAGTTTAGTTATATGTGATTTCAGGTGAATAAAATTTCACTTTATCAGTTCAGTCCTATAGTTTCAAATATATAAATACATTTAGAAATATTCATGAATTAAGAAAATGGAAGGAGTAGAGGCATCCTTTCCTGTACACTATTGGCCCCCTTAAGCTGTGGATTTTCACTGAATGATCTATTCATACTGAAGTAGACTAGTTAAAGATTTAACCTTGTATATTTTTCATACTTTATTCAATTTTCTTTATAAAACTGTGCTATTTGAATCAGATTATCCATAACTTCTGACGATAAAGGAACTATATTCTATTATGATCTAAAATCAAATACATTTGAAAAATGTAAGCACTATGCATACCCTGAAGTAGCTCAAGTAATATTTATTCCTGCATTAAAAATATTGATGTTGTATTTGTAATCAAATTTAAAGAAAACAACTTGGTAACTATAAATATGCATATATTTGGTGTATATGTTTAAATGTGCATTAAAGTGTGAAGAGGCAAAATTTCCATTTTTATGAGTATAGGATATACTTTTTAACAAAAACAAGCTTCCCTTTTACTCATACAAATATGCAATTATAGTATGTATGGGAAAAAAATAAATATATTTTATTGGTAACAGTATACACCTGGTTACATGACTGGGAAATGTTTTTTTAACCTAGCATTAATTTGGATTAATTTCTTTAAAATACATCTAAAATTATGATGTAATATATCTAGACTATTCTGAGGGAAAGCAGACTTAATTTGTTGATATTAAAAACATAGCAATTTATTCATACTATAATTTATTTATCTAAATGAAACAAATATAAATTTCTTATACAATTACAGCACTTTAAATTTATAAAGGTGTGACTTTGCTTCCCTTCCTCAGAAACATTATTGTTGAGACTGTATGTATCAAACATTGAGTCTACAAGGAAATGCTGAGATAGTAAAATATTTGAGATAAATTATGATTGACTGTTCGTCACATAATACAAAAATCTAAGCAAAGGGCAATCTGATTCAGATAATAAATTTCACTAAGTACTTTTTCTCTCTCTTTTTATCTTACAGTGAAACTATTCTTCCATACATCAGAACTATTCTAAGCTCATATCACAAATCTTTATAAAAGTTCATATCAGCTTTATGTATTTGCTTTTATAATCATTTTATTGGCATTATATCAGTTCCTTGTTTTAGATTTTCAACTCTTCAGAGATTTTGTCTACTATTTGCTTGATCAGTTGTTTGAAGTATTTCACCTCATTATATCACATGTGTGAGAGTCAACTATATTTTCTATTCAGAATGCAGAATGCTCCTAAGATATTTTCCCTCAGCCATACTGTTGATATTTATATTTATCTGTCTGTCTGTCTGTTTCTATACACCTACGTATAGACACAGGCACATGCATGTCTGTGTAGTTAAGAAGTTCACTTCCCAACCTCACAGTTTAGGATTTAGCCCCTCTCAGGACAAGTATCTTGTGTTATAGTCACAAAGTGACCAAATCCCAGTGAGTGTATTTGGTAGATAAAAATTGAAAGATGCCATTCATATGTATTTATATATGTATGTACATATATATGTATAGTATGTGTGGATGTAAGTGCCTGTGTGTCAGTGTGTGTTTGTTTACATTTGCTCTTTTCCAAAAATTGCCAAGCTACAATTAGCCATTTCATTGACATTTCCTCTGCCAGCAAATCATCTGCTGGCTTCTCACCTTCAAAATCAAGTGGAATAAGAGATCCCTTGCTAGAAAAACAGGTGAAAGTTAGCAACAGAAAGGGTATCCGCCCATAAAGCAATACCAGAATATATATTCATGTCATCCATGCTGGCATGGAAAAATGAATTTGGAAATGAAGCAAATAGTAATCACTCTTAGTTTAGTCAACTTAACAGAGTATGCATTGATGAGTAGGTCCAATAAAACCGAAACATATCCATTGCTTTTATCAGTAAACTTATTATTAATTCTATTCAGTATTGATGGGTCCAGAAATTTTGATCTGCTAATCTTAAAGGAATTTTGCCTACTGATTGCTTTGATAATCACCGCTGAGCAAGGTTGTTCAACTTAATCTATTACATGTGTAAGACACAACTGTACGTATTTAGTATGCAGGCTCCCTGAGATAATTTCCTTCAGTCATTGTTATGACTAACATTCATTCAAACAACATATACATTCAAATTTCCTATTACAATCGGATATTAAATAAAATGCTGAGTTATGTTATATCATCATCATTTAATATCCATTTTCCATTGTTGGAATGGGTTGGAGGCTTGACAGGAGATGACAAACCAGAGCTCTAAGTCTACTTTGGTGTGGTTTCTACAGTTGGATGCTCTTCCTACTGCCAACTTTCAATTAAGCTCATGGAAACAAAACTGAATTTTCACACTAATACACTAGAATTTCTGAAAGTATGTGAAAGTTTCAAAAATTTGATAGTGTAAAAATGTATTTCATTAAAATTTGAATATTATAAGTAAGAAATTTATGAAAATGAGATTAGAGCTTCAAGTAGTGGATAAAATAAACCCGTACAGAAATTTGTTTTCTTCATTTAAGATTTGCTTAGCCAAACTTCAGCTTTTTGTTGTTTATTAAGATAATTAACATTTTAGAAACTAGTTACTCTTTTAACATGTGATAGATTATTAAAGACATGAATGAACTATCTTCATTAAATCAATTTCTTTTGCTCTCACTCTCCATATGTGTGTATGTTTATATTTTCAATTAAACAATGTCTCAAATATGCACTACAGTACAATTCAAGTTTAGTGGTTCCTCTTTATTGTTAAAAATATATTCAAAATTATTAATGGCAGCCAATGCTGTCATAGTGCATATATTTAAGCTTTGCTACATTGCACCAGTAGTAGCAGTTCATGCAGCATCCATAAATCATATTGCAACAACATATGTATTATTGAGAAACTGTTTCATTGATATAAATATTTGTGAATCTGTGCAATAAATGCCCTGCTAGATATCTGCTACCATAGTTATTGTTTACAAGTAGTATTCATATGCGGCAATTGTGGTCAATTTGCATTTAAGCAATCATTGCAGTAGCTATATCATCATTTTTATGCAAGCATTGTTCTGTAGTACCCACATTAGATTTGCTATTTTCAAATCATGTTAGCAATGTGCAGCTTCTAAGCAAGCATCACTGTACACCTGATTCCAAAGCTTTATTGTGAACTATCATCATCATCGTTTAACGTCCGCTTTCCATGCTAGCATGGGTTGGACGATTTGACTGAGGACTGGTGAAACCGGATGGCAACACCAGGCTCCAGTCTGATTTGGCAGAGTTTCTACAGCTGGATGCCCTTCCTAACGCCAACCACTCAGAGAGTGTAGTGGGTGCTTTTACGTGTCACCCGCACGAAAACGGCCACGCTCGAAATGGTGTCTTTTATGTGCCACCCGCACAAGCCAGTCCAGGGGCACTGGCAACGATCTCGCTCGAAAATCCTACAGGAGCCAGTCAGGCGGTACTGGCAACGGCCACGCTCAAAATGGTGCATCTCATGTGCCACCCGCACAAGAACCAGTCCAGGGGCACTGGCAACGATCTTACTTGGCTTGCCGGGTCTTCTCACGCACAGCCCATTTCCAAAGGTCTCGGTCCGTAGTCATCGCCTCGGTGAGGCCCAATGTACGAAGGTCTTGCCTCACCACCTCAGCCCAGGTCTTCCTGGGCCTACCTCTTCCACGGGTTCCCTCAACTGTTAGGGTGTGGCACTTTTTCACGCAGCTATCCTCCTCCATTCTCACCACATGTCCATACCAGCGCAATCGTCTCTCTTGCACGCCACAACTGATGCTTCTAATGTTCAGCTTTTCTCTCAAGATACTTACACTCTGACGGGTATTCACATTGACATTACACATCCAACGGAGCATACTGGCTTCATTCCTTGCGAGCTTACGTATGTCCTCAGCAGTTACAGCCCATGTTTCACTGCCATGTAGCATGGTTGTTCGTACGCATGCGTCATACAGTCTGCCTTTTACTCTGAGTGAGAGTCCCTTTGTCGCCAGCAGGGGTAAGAGCTCTCTAAACTTTGCCCAGGCTATTCTTATTCTAGCAGCTACACTTTCAGCGCACCCACCCCCACTACTAACTTGGTCGCCCAGATAGCGGAAGCTATCGACTACCTCTAGTTTTTCACCCTGGAATGAGATAGAAGTTGTTTCCTGTTTGTTTGCAGTCTTTATTGCACCTGAACATCTGCCACAAACAAAAACTAACTTGCTAGTTAACCTGCCTTTGATGTTGCTGCACCTCTTATGTGTCCATAGCTTGCACCGGGTACATCTTATAGAGTTACTACCTACTCCTTTTCTACATACTGAGCAGGGCCATCTACCTGAAGGGGTTTGTGTTTTATCTACCTTCCTACTTATTAGGATTTTGGTTTTAGCTAGGTTGACTCTAAGGCCCTTCAATTCTAGACCTTGCTTCCACACCTGAAACTTCTCCTCTAGTTCTGATAGTGACTCCGCAATTAGGGCAAGGTCATCAGCATAGAGGAGCTCCCAGGGGCAACCTGTCTTGAACTCCTCTGTGATTGCCTGGAGGACTATGGTAAATAATAGGGGGCTGAGGACGGAACCTTGGTGGACCCCTACCTCTACCCGGAATTCATTGCTGTACTCATTTCCAACCCTCACCTTACTGGCCGCATCTCTGTACATGGCTCGCACAGCTCTCACTAGCCATTCTTCTATCCCAAGTTTCCTCATTGACCACCAGATAAGGGATCGGGGGACCCTGTCAAAGGCTTTCTCCATGTCAACGAAAGCCAGGTACAGAGGTTTATCCTTGGCTAGGTATTTCTCTTGCAACTGTCTCACTAGAAATAAGGCATCAGTAGTGCTTTTACCTGGCACGAACCCAAACTGCATCTCATCTAAATTGATTCGCTCCCTAATTAGTTGGGCTATGACCCTCTCTGTAACTTTCATAACCTGATCTAACAGCTTGATGCCTCTGTAATTATTTGTATCTAAAGCGTCCCCTTTACCTTTGTAGCAGTTGACTATGATGCTGCTACACCAGTCATAGGGTATGACTCCTTCGTGTATCACCTGGTTCGTAATACGGGTGACTAGGCTATAGCCAACACTGCCAGATATTTTGAGCATCTCTGCAGTGATTCCTGATGGGCCGGGGGCTTTCCCGGTCTTCATACTCTTAATTGCTTTATCTACCCTGGTACTATCAACTCGGATAGCTGGTCCCTCTATTGGGTCGACATAAGGCAGGCTCTCTTTCTCCCATTCATTCTCTTTATATATTAAATTCAATGTTACATCTATATGCTATACATTATCTTCTGTTTTCAGTGGTTAAGCCAGCATCCCTAATTTGAATGCTTATATCTAACAATTTCATATTTTCTTGCAGACAATATTGGTTGGAGTGGATGAAAAGTCAACAGTTCAAGATCTCCTGGAATTTGTATGCTCAAAACGAGGTCTTAGTACAGCTGATCATTTTGTGCGGTTACAAGTATCTCAGGGCAATTACAGCATCCCACATAGATGTGAACTAATAAAAAAGCTGGTAAGTTTTAAAGATAATGATAATCCTTTCAACTATAGGCACAAGACATGAGATTTTGGGGGAGGGGTACAATAGCTGACATCGACTCTAGTGTTCAACTGATACTTATTTTATCAAACTTGAAAGGATGTAAGGTGAAGTTGACCTTGGCAGAATTTGAACTCAGAAGACATGCTACTAAACATTTTGCCCAATGTGCTAACTATCCTGCCACCTCACCACCTTCTTAATAATAATAATAATAATAATAATAATAATAATAATTCTTCATTGGCCACAAAGGCTATAAAAACATTTAGGGCAATACAAAGACATTTAATTTTGACATTTAAGAACAGCAACAGAAGGAAAAAGAATTATGCTTTCTCTTATTTCTACCGACTGAAGTAGTTAAGATCCTTAGATTACTCATGCCGTATTTTTAGCAATAACATCTGTTTATTCTCTTTCCATTTTCCTTTGACTGCAATCAGATCATATTCTACTAGAATCTGTCGAAGTCAATACATCAGTGGTGGGGAGTCAATCACCTTAACCATGGAATCCATACAAAGCATCTACTTTTTGATGTTTTCTAACATATGAAGATTCCTAATTAGAAACATTTGTGTTCTAGTTACACTAACATCACGGACATTGTATGATAATTTTATAATGAACAGTATATCTGTTAGGTTATTTCGATAACACATATAAAATGTCTTAGAAGTCAAATTGACTGACTTACACATCAGAATATCCAGGTGTGTATTTTCAGTTACCAATAGCAAGTTATCTTCACTTCATATACACTTTTCTTTTCTTCCTTTCCTAACGGCAACTGAAAATGATACCCATATTCTATTCTCATCCTTTATTTTGATTCTCACTATGGCTATTGGTTGTGTGGTAAAGAAATTTGTTTCACACCCACATGTTTTTGTGTGCAGTCTTAGTGTGATGCCCTAGGCAAGTGTTTTCTTTTCTGGCTCTGGACCAGCCAAACCCTTGTGAGGGAATCTGGTAGATTGAAGCTGGGAGAAGTTCATTATATATATATATATATATATATATATATATATATTTTCATATATATACATGTTTTGTATCTGGACAACTGCCTGACAAGTGCCTGGC
Organism: Octopus bimaculoides; assembly: GCF_046866305.1. NCBI lineage: Eukaryota > Metazoa > Mollusca > Cephalopoda > Octopoda > Octopodidae > Octopus > Octopus bimaculoides. Next base: position 101,538,454 of record NC_142930.1, on the reverse strand, counting down.
AGACAATTGCTTGACAGACAAATGCAATATTTTTTGTTAAATCTTGATATTTTTCCCTTTTTGGATGAAGGCTGATGTCCTACCAGCATTTGGTTGATGATCATGTCATTAAGTACTTGTTCAATCTTCAATACCTGAAGAAAACGCCAGATATTTAGATAACTTGACATTATATTCACCTGTAAATGGTTATGCCATCCCGTCAAGGAATTAATTATTCGTGGTAAATCATTTCATATGCAGTCATACATGTTCCACATAGAAATTGGAAAGAGTGGGTTGCCTCTGTTACACTGTCGTATTCTACCGATATAAGAATCTTCAAGGTAATGAATGATTGAATTTGCTTCATGGCACAAATTTTCTTGTAATTGCTCATATGCTGTTACAACATTGTCTGCTGGCACAAAAGCCAAGGCCTTTCAATGCCTGGTGGTTCTTTACTTCAGCAAACTGAGAAAAAATACAGCTTTTAAGTACAGAAAGATTCACCCAAATGACAGATAAAGATAATGTAAAAGTGTCTGCTGGGGAGATATCTATCAGACAATTGTCCGTCAGGCTATTGGTCACCGAGCAGTTGACCTAGAACCATATATTACAAAAGATTAAGTAAACAAAGATAGAAATTTTCATTAGGTTTCTATTCATATCTACTATGGAATTATCCCTCCAAGAAAATAATAAATATAGAAGATTATTATTATTAGTTAATTTAAACAGTAAATTTTTTTATAACAACTAATTTGAATAGATAAGAGTTGTTGTATTGAAAATGTAATTTTTTATATATTTTTTCTTGTATATCAGGAAAATATATATATATAAGACGAAACAATTTGTTGGCCTTTTATGGCTTTTATAATTATTCATATAATATTTTGTTGTCATATATTATATTCATAGTATTTAATGTAAAATTGTAATATAAATAAATTATTGGATTGGCAATAGAATATCTCTATATTTAATTTATCTTTGTATATCATCATCGTCATTTAACGTCCGCTTTCTATGCTGGCATGGGTTGGACGGTTTGACTGAGGGCTGGCAAGCCAGAAGGCTGTACCAGGCTCCAATCCAATCCAATCCGGCAAAGTTTCTACAGCTGGATGCCCTTCCTAATGCCAACCACTCCGAGAGTGTAGTGGGTACTTTTTACATGTCACTGGCACAAGTGCCAGTCAGGCAGTACTTGCATCGACCATGCTTGAAAGGTACTTAATACATACCACCAGCACAGGAGCCAGTCAACTGGCACTAGTACTGGCTTCGACTATGCTCGAATGTGCCACTGGCATGGGTGCTAATCAGGCGGTACTGTCATCGGCCAAAACAATAGTTTCACTTGTCTCAACAGGTCTTTGCAAATGCAGTTTATTGCCCAATGATTGAAGGGTACTCTTAAATGGGCGGGTTATGCTGCACTGGCATAGGCCATGGTTACGGACTCACTTGGCTCTTCTCAAGCACAGCATATCTCCAAAGGTCTCAGTCATTGCCTCAGTGAGGCCCAATGTTCAACGGTCGTGCTTCACCACCTCATCCTAGGTCTTCCTGGGTCTGCCTCTTCCACAGGTTTCCTCTACTGCTAG